>NC_069500.1:773497517-773665450 GCF_027579735.1 Bombina bombina | reverse complement strand
TAAATAAATACTAACCTGTAAAATAAAACTTAAGATAGCTACAATATAACTAATAGTTATATTGTATCTTGCTTATGTTTTATTTTTATTTCACAGGTAAGTTTGTATTTATTTTAACTAGGTAGATTAGTTATTAAATAGTTATTAACTATTTACTAACTACCTAGCTAAAATAAATACAAAGTTACCTGTAAAATAAAACCTAACCTGTGTTATACTAAAACCTTACCATTACACTAAAATTAAATACATTCAATTAAAAAAATACATTTATCTAAATTACAAAAAATAATAAACACTAAATTACACAAAATAAAAAAGAAATGATCAAATATTTAAACTAATTACACCTAATCTAGTAGCCCTATCAAAATAAAAAAGCCACACACCCCCAAAATATAACAAAACCTAGCCTACCTTAAAAGGGCCTTTTGCGGGGCATTGCCCCAAAGAAATCAGCTCTTTTACCTGTAAAAAAAATAATACAAACAACCCCCCAACAGTAGAACCCACCACCCACACAACCCCCCCCCAAATAAAAACCTACCTAAAAAACCTAAGCTCCCCATTTAGCTCTTTTACGGTGCCCAAAGTCCCTAATCTAAAAATAAAACCCACCCAATAAACCCTTAAAAAAACTAACACTAACCCCCGAAGATCCACTTACAGTTTTGGAAGACCGGACATCCATCCTCATCCAGCCAGGAGAAGTCTTCATCTAAGCGGCCAGAAGTCCTCAATGAAGCTGGGAGAAGTCTTCATCCAAGTGGCAAGAAGTCGTCCTCCAGGCGTGCATCAGCCAATAGGATTTTTTACCCTTTAATTCCGATTGGCTGATAGAATTCTATCAGCCAATCGGAATTAAAGGGACGCCATCTTGGATGACGTCATTTAAAGGAAACTTCATTCTTCAATAGCCAGCGAAAGAAGAGGATGCTCCGTGCCGGATGTCTTGAAGATGGAGCCGCTCTGTGTCGGAAGGGTGAAGATAGAAGATGCAGTCTGGATGAAGACTTCTGCCCGCCTGGAGGACGACTTCTTGTCGCTTGGATGAAGACTTCTCCCGGCTTCGTTGAGGACTTCTTACCGCTTGGATGAAGACTTCTACTGGCTGGATGAGGATGGATGTCCGGTCTTCCAAAACTGTAAGTGGCTCTTCGGGGGTTAGTGTTAGGTTTTTTTAAGGGTTTATTGGGTGGGTTTTATTTTTAGATTAGGGACTTTGGGCACCGTAAAAGAGCTAAATGCCCTTTTAAGGGCAATGCCCATCCAAATGCCTTTTTCAGGGCAATGGGGAGCTTAGGTTTTTTAGGTAGGTTTTTATTTTGGGGGGGGGTTGGTTGTGTGGGTGGTGGGTTTTACTTTTCGGGGTTGTTTGTATTTTTTTTTTTTACAGGTAAAAGAGCTAAATTCTTTGGGGCAATGCCCTGCAAAAGGCCCTTTTAAGGGCCATTGGCAGTTTAGTGTAGGCTAGGGTTTTTTTTATTTTGGGGGAGGGGGCTTTTTTATTTTGATAGGGCTATTAGATTAGGTGTAATTAGTTTAAATATTTGATCATTTCTTTTTTATTTTGTGTAATTTAGTGTTTATTATTTTTGTAATTTAGATAAATGTATTTTTTTTATTTAATTTTAGTGTAATGGTAGGTTTTAGTGTAACACAGGTTAGGTTTTATTTTACAGGTAACTTTTTGTATTCATTTTAGCTAGATAGTTAGTAAATTGTTAATAACTATTTAATAACTAATCTACCTAGTTAAAATAAATACAAACTTACCTGTGAAATAAAAATTAAACATAAGCAAGATACTATATAATATTATATATTATATTGTAGCTAGCTTAGGTTTCATTTTACAGGTAAGTATTTATTTAGTTTTAAATAAGAATAATTGAGGTATTAATTGTAATTTTTATTTGGAATTATTTTAATTATGTTAAAGTTAGTGGGTGTTAGGGTTAGGGTTAGACTTACTGTTAGGTTTAGGGGTTAATAACTTTAGTATAGTGGTGACGACATTGGGGCAGCAGATTAGGGGTTAATAAGTGTAGGTAGGTGGCGTCGACGTTGGGTGCGGCAGATTAGGGGTTAATAAGTGTAGGTAGGTGTTTATGTTAGGGTGTTATGTTTAAACATAAGTTTTCTTTCCCCATAGGAATCAATGGGTCTGCGTTACGGAGCTTTACGCTGCGTTATTGCAGGTTTTAGGCTTTTTGTTAGCCACCTCTATCCATTGATGTCTATGGGGAAATCGTGCACGAGCACGTAAAAGCAGCTCAAAGCAGCGCTAGTATTTGTGTGCAGTATGGAGCTTAACGCTGCCATATTGCCCACAAATGCCATTTTCTCTTGTAAGGTGTATCCAGTCCACGGGTTCATCCATTACTTGTGGGATATGCTCCTTCCCAACCGGAAGTTGCAAGAGGACACCCACAGCAGAGCTGTCTATATAGCTCCTCCACTAACTGCCACCCCCAGTCATTCTCTTGCAACTCTCAACAAGAAAGGAAGTATCAAGAGATATGTGGTGACTTAGTGTAGTTTTACCTTCAATCAAGAGTTTGTTATTTTTAAATGGTACCGGCGTTGTACTGTTTTACTCTCAGGCAGAAATTAGAAGAAGAGTTCTGCCTGGAGGTTTGATGATCTTAGCGGTTTGTAACTAAGGTCCACTGCTGTTCTCACACATAACTGAAGAGTATGGGACAACTTCAGTTGGGGGAACGGTCTGCAGATTACCTGCTTTGAGGTATGTTCAGTATTTTTATTTCTAGAGAGATGAAATGAGTTCTAGAAAATGCTGACAGAGCCTTGTGTATATTGAGGTAAGCCTGATACAGTGATTTAACAGCGACTGGGATCATGCTTACAAAACAGGGTAATACTCATGTTATTACTTTTATTACTTAGTGACAAAACGTTTACATGACTTCATAAATAGGACGTTTTTTCTCTGAGGGAGATAACTCTTTATTTGGGGCCTAGTTTCCACATGGCTAATCAGATACTCCTAGGAGTACTTTCTTAAGGCTCCTCTGGCATCCAGTCCATGGTGGGAGGGGCCTATTTTAGCTTTCTAAATGCGCAGTTTTAATTCAGACTGAGACATCCAGCTTCCCTAGAGGAGTCCTCTGACACCTGAGGACCATTACAAGGGGTTTATTTCTGCACAAAATCGTATTTGAGGGCAGGTAGGAACCTCAGCAGAGCTGGCAGGGTGCTCAACTGTCTTTTAACGTTTTTTAACGTTTTTTAAGTCCATTTGGGGCCTAAGGGGTTAATTATCCATTTGCAAGTGGGTGCAATGCTGCTTTAGTCCCTTACACACACTGTAAACATTTCAAAGTCTTTACTATATTTTTTCACTATTTTGCAGTTTAAGTGTTAGTTTTTTTCTCTTAAAGGCACAGTAACATTTTTGTTTAATTGCTGTTTTACCTTTATTAAAGTGTTTTCCAAGCTTGCTTGTCTCATTACTAGTCTGTTAAACATGTCTGACATAGAGGAAACTCCTTGTTCAATATGTTTAGAAGCCATGGTGGAACCCCCTCTTAGAATGTGTACCAAATGTACTGAAATTTCTATAAACTTTAAAGACCATATTATAGCGCTTAAAGATTTATCTCCAGGGGATTCTCTGACTGAAAAAAGGGAGATTATGCCATCTAGCTCTCCCCATGTGTCAGAACTTATAACTCTCGTTCAAGTGACGCCAAGTACATCTAGCGCGTCTAATTCTTTTACCTTACAGGACATGGCGGCAGTTATGAATAATACCCTCACAGAGGTATTGTCCAAACTGCCAGGGTTACAAGGAAAGCGAGACAGCTCTGGGGCTAGAACTAATACAGAGCTTTCTGACGCTTTAATGCCTGTGTCCGATATACCCTCACAATACTCAGAAGCCGAGGCAGGTGAGCTTCTATCTGTGGGTGACATTTCAGACTCAGGGAAGGCGTGACTTCAGTCTGATTCTGAAATGACAGCATTTAAATTTAAGCTTGAACACCTCCACTTATTGCTTAGGGAGGTTTTAGCGACTCTGGATGACTGTGACCCCATTGTGGTTCCAGAGAAATTGTGTAAAATGGACAAATATTTTGCAGTGCCTGTTTACACTGATGTTTTTCCAGTCCCTAAGAGGTTTTCGGAAATTATTACTAAGGAATGGGATAGACCAGGTGTGCCGTTCTCTCCCCCTCCTGCTTTCAAAAAGATGTTTCCCATAGATGCCGCCATGCGGGACTTGTGGCAGACGGTCCCTAAGGTGGAGGGAGCAGTCTCTACCCTAGCTAAGCGTACAACTATCCCCGTCGGGGACAGTTGTGCTTTCCTAGATCCTATGGATAAAAAATTGGAGGGTCTCCTTAAAAAATGTTTTATACATCAAGGTTTTATTCTCCAGCCTCTTGCATGCATAGCCCCAGTTACTGCTGCAGCGGCTTTTTGGTTCGAATCTCTTGAGGAGGCTCTGCAGGTAAAGACCCCGTTAGACGATATTCTAGACAGGATTAAAGCTCTTAAATTAGCTAATTCCTTTATTTCTGACGCCGTTTTTCAGTTAACCAAACTAACGGCTAAGAATTCAGGTTTTGCCATTTTGGCGCATAGGGCGCTATGGCTTAAGTCCTGGTCAGCAAACGTTACTTCAAAGTCAAAACTTCTTAACATCCCCTTCAAGGGACAGACCCTATTCGGGCCTGGTCTCAAAGAGATCATTTCTGATATTACTGGAGGAAAAGGTCACACCCTTCCTCAGAATAGGTCCAATAAGTTAAGGACCAAACAGAATAATTTTCGTTCTTTTCGAAACTTCAAGAGTGGCGCAGCTTCAACTTCCTCTAATGCAAAACAAGAGGGAAATTTTGCCCAGTCCAAATCAGTCTGGAGACCTAACCAGGCTTGGAACAAGGGGAAGCAGGCCAAGAAACCTGCGGCTGCCTCTAAGACAGCATGAAGGAGTAGCCCCGATCCGGGACCGGATCTAGTGGGGGGCAGACTTTCTCTCTTCGCCCAGGCTTGGGCAAGAGACGTCCAGGATCACTGGGCGCTAGAGATTTGTTTCCCAGGGATATCTTCTGGAATTCAAAGGTTCATCTCCAAAGGGGAGATTTCATCTCTCACAACTATCTGTAAACCAGATAAAAAGAGAGGCATTCTTACGTTGCGTTCAAGACCTACTGGTTATGGGAGCGATCCACCCAGTTTCAAGAGAGGAATAGGGGCTGGGTTTCTATTCAAACCTGTTTATAGTTCCCAAAAAAGAGGGAACTTTCAGACCTATCTTGGATCTCAAGATCCTAAACAAATTTCTCAGGGTCCCATCCTTCAAGATGGAGACAATCCGAACCATCCTTCCTATCATCCAGGAGGGTCAATATATGACTACAGTGGACTTAAAGGATGCTTATCTCCACATTCCGATTCACAGAGATCATCATCAGTTCCTCAGGTTCGCCTTCCTAGACAGGCATTACCAGTTTGTGGCTCTTCCCTTTGGGTTAGCCACGGCACCAAGAATCTTTACAAAGGTTCTAGGGTCCCTTCTGGCGGTTCTAAGGCCGCGGGGCATAGCGGTAGCCCCTTACCTAGACGACATTCTGATTCAGGTGTCGACTTTTCAAATCGCCAAGTCCCATACGGACATTGTTCTGGCCTTTCTGAGGTCTCATGGGTGGAAAGTGAACATAGTAAAGAGTTCTCTCTCTCCTCTCACAAGAGTTTCCTTCCTAGGAACTCTAATAGACTCAGTAGAAAATTTTTCTGACAGAAGTCAGGATATCAAAGCTTCTATCCTCTTGCCGTGCTCTTCATTCCACTTCTCGGTCATCAGTGGCTCAGTGTATGGAAATGATCGCCTAATGGTAGCGGCAATGGACATAGTTCCGTTTGCACGCCTACATCTCAGACCACTGCAACTTTGCATGCTCAACCAGTGGAATGGGGACTACACAGATTTGTCTCCTCTGTTAGATCTGGATTAAGAGACCAGGGATTCTCTTCTCTGGTGGTTATCTCGGGTCCATCTGTCCAGGGGAATGAGTTTCTGCAGGCCAGAGTGGACTATAGTGATGACAGATGCCAGCCTTCTGGGCTGGGGCGCAGTCTGGAACTCCCTGAAGGCTCAGGGTTCGTGGACTCAGGAGGAAGCCCTCCTTCCGATAAACATTCTGGAACTAAGAGCGATATTCAATGCTCTTCAGGCTTGGCCTCAACTAGCTGCGGCCAAGTTCATCAGATTTCAGTCGGACAATATCACAACTGTAGCCTATATCAACCATCAGGGGGGAACAAGGAGTCCCCTGGCCATGATGGAGGTTTCCAAGATAATTATATGGGCAGAGATTCACTCTTGCCATCTCTCAGCTATCCATATCCCAGGAGTAGAGAACTGGAAGGCGGATTTTCTAAGTCAGCAGACTTTTCATCCGGGGGAGTGGGAGCTCCATCCGGAGGTATTTGCCCAGCTGATTCAACTATGGGGAAAACCAGAACTGGATCTGATGGCGTCTCGTCAGAACGCCAAGCTTCCTCGTTACGGGTCCAGGTCAAGGGATCCGCAGGCAACGCTGATAGATGTTCTAGCAGTGCCCTGGTCCTTCAGCCTGGCTTATGTGTTTCCACCGTTTCCTCTCCTCCCTGGTCTGATTGCCAAGATCAAGCAGGAGAGAGCTTCGGTGATTTTGATAGCACCTGCGTGGCCACGCAGGACTTGGTATGCAGATCTGGTGGACATGTCATCCTTCCCACCATGGACTCTGCCGCTGAGGCAGGACCTTCTACTCCAAGGTCCATTCAAACATCCAAATCTAGTTTCTCTGCGTCTGACTGCTTGGAGATTGAATGCTTGATTTTAAAAGCGTGGTTTCTCCGAGTCGGTCATTGATACCTTGATTCAGGCTCGAAAGCCTGTCACCAGGAAAATCTATCATAAGATATGGTGTAAATATCTTCATTGGTGTGAATCCAAGGGTTACTCGTGGAGTAAGGTCAGGATTCCTAGGATACTATCTTTTCTCCAAGATGGATTGGAAAAGGGATTATCGGCTAGTTCCTTAAAGGGACAGATTTCTGCTCTGTCTATTCTTTTACACAAGCGCCTGGCTGATGTTCCAGACGTTCAGGCGTTTTGTCAGGCTTTGGTTAGAATCAGGCCTGTGTTTAAACCTGTTGCTCCGCCATGGAGTTTAAATTTAGTTCTTAAGGTTCTTCAAGGGGTTCCGTTTGAACCCTTGCATTCCATAGATATCAAGCTGTTATCTTGGAAAGTTCTGTTTTTAGTAGCTATCTCTTCGGCTCGAAGAGTTTCAGAGTTATCTGCCTTGCAGTGTGATTCCCCTTATCTGATCTTCCATGCAGATAAGGTAGTTTTGCGTACCAAACCTGGGTTTCTTCCTAAGGTAGTATCTAATAGGAATATCAATCAGGAAATTGTTGTTCCGTCACTGTGTCCTAATCCTTTTTCAAGGAAGGAACGTCTGTTACACAATCTTGACGTGGTTTGTGCTTTGAAGTTTTATTTGCAAGCTACTAAGGATTTTCGTCAAACATCTGCATTGTTTGTTGTCTTCTCTGGAAAGAGGAGAGGCCAAAAGGCTTCGGCAACTTCTCTTTCTTTTTGGCTAAGAAGCATAATCCGTTTGGCTTATGAGACTGCTGGCCAGCAGCCTCCTGAAAGAATTACAGCTCATTCTACTAGAGCGGTAGCTTCCACATGGGCTTTTAAAAATGAGGCCTCTGTTGAACAGATTTGTAAGGCGGCAACTTGGTCTTCGCTTCATACTTTTTCCAAATTTTCCAAATTTGATACTTTTGCTTCTTCAGAGGCTATTTTTGGGAGAAAGGTCTTACAGGCAGTGGTGCCTTCCGTTTAAGTACCTGCCTTGTCCCTCCCTTCATCCGTGTCCTAAAGCTTTGGTATTGGTATCCCACAAGTAATGGATGAACCCGTGGACTGGATACACCTTACAAGAGAAAACAAAATTTATGCTTACCTGATAAATTTCTTTCTCTTGTGGTGTATCCAGTCCACGGCCCGCCCTGTCACTTTAAGGCAGGTGTTTTTTATTTTTTAACTACAGTCACCACTGCACCCTATAGTTTCTCCTTTTTTCTTGCTCGTCTTCGGCCGAATGACTGGGGGTGGCAGTTAGGGGAGGAGCTATATAGACAGCTCTGCTGTGGGTGTCCTCTTGCAACTTCCTGTTGGGAAGGAGAATATCCCACAAGTAATGGATGAACCCGTGGACTGGATACACCACAAGAGAAAGCAATTTATCAGGTAAGCATAAATTTTGTTTTTTTGCAAACCTGTAATAGCAGCGCTATTAAAGGTGAGCGGTAAAAATAACTTGCAAGTTATTACCGAGCCACTCATAACGCAAAACTCGTAAACTGGCCGATTGTTATTACTATTCCTAGAGCACTGAGAGGTGAATGTGCATTAAAGGGCCATTATACCCAGCTGTAAAAAGCTGACTAGAAAATATCAGCTGAACATCTCTATGTAAAAAAGAGAGATATTTTACCTCAAAAGTTCCTCAGTGGTCGTATCCCATTGTAAAGGACTTCTAAGCAGCAAATCAGCATGTCTGTCCCGGGACAGCTAAGGGAGTGAGCTTTCGTGCACACTCATCTTATTTCCCTATTCAGTTTAAAGAAGTTTACTATAAAATCTCATGAGAGTTAAGTCAAATCTCATGAGATCACAGTAAAGAGTTCATGACCTCAGCACTGTTGATGCTGATTGGCTGCTGTTCATTTCTTCTTTTTTTTACCTGCAGCTGAGCAACAGCTAAGTATAACTTTTTTACACAGAACTTACTCTGCTAAGCTGAGGAAGTTGTGAGGTAAAATATCTTCTTTTTTTACATAGAGATGCTCAGGTGATATTTTCCTGTCAGCTTTTTACACTTATACTGCATCAGTTTCAAGTTATTTTGCATATGAGTATTATGTCCCTTTAAATAAACAAATGTTATGACAAAACAGATTCAATATGAATTAAATCCCTAATTGTGATTATTAAAATGCAATTAAAGGGACATGAAACCCAACATTTTTATTTCATGATTGAGATAGAGCATACAATTTTAAACAACTTTCCAATTTACTTCTATTTAATTTGCTTTCTTTTCTTGTTAACCTTTGCTGAAAGGTTTATCCAGGATAGCTCAGGAGCATTAAAGAACCTAGGTTCTAGCTGCTGATTGGTGGCTGCATATATATACTGATTATCATTGGCTCACTCATGTGTTCAGTTAGAAACCAGTAGTGCATTGCTGCTCCTTCAACAAAGCATACCAAGAGAATGAAGCAAATTAGATAATAAAAGTAAATTAGAAAGTTGTTTAAAATTATATTCTCTGTCTGAATCATGAAATAAAAATTTTGGGTTTCATGTCCCTTTAAGTAATTCCTTGTTCTCTTGTACATGGCGCAGAAAGTGTTTTGCTCTTCAAGAGGCCTCAACACTATCAAAATAAAGTCATCCTCATGCAAAATAGACTCATGGCTGGGATCTCCACTGCAACAATATACATCTATACTATTGCATAACCTTTGTACAACAGCTAGAGGATAATCAGACCCAGCACTGACGTTTACCATGTGCACTAGTTCTCAGACACCACACATTCTCATTGAGCTGGCAGTGAAGACTTCATTTGTAAACAAAAAAGTGTATAAAATAGTGCGCTAGTGTTGGATGTGGGGTATCAGACTCCTTACAATAAGTTAGATCCTTCAATCTAAACAATAAGTGCAAAAAAAAAAAATAGGTGTAGTAAGGGCGCTATTAGCTGAAGATACCAAAAGAAGGGTTATATGTGGTTTAAATTCATTAGTGTGTATACAAATTCATAAAGGCTTTTTCATAAAAACTTCAATTAATTTAATACAATTAAAAACCGTGTTTCAGATATAAATACAATCATATATAAAAGTTACATTTAATAGAGACGTCTCTAATTCAAACTTTCAGTATTCAATGATCAAAATATATTCATTTTGTTATTTTAGAGGAGACAGAGAATAGAGATACTGTGTATCTACTTACAAACTGTTAGGTGTTTCAAGTTTGTATGACAGATAATTTCTGTGTTCTCTAAATAATAGATTAACTTTCTCACATAGAGTACATATCAAAAATCATTTGGCACAATAGAATTCTAAAAATTTTTTTAAAAAAATGTTCATGATAGAGCTCATTTGTATATAAATCTGTAAAAGAGTCCGTTTTTGTGTTAATATAGATTGAGCAATTCCTTAATGGTGAGGCGGTGCAATATAGGTTAAGAGAAAAGAGTCTGTATGAGGATTGTACCTTTTAACTATTTGTGGTAACGACTGCAGGGTATCCAATGCGTCCTGTGTCTACATCAAACATGTATGACAATAAGTTCTTTCTTAGTAGTTATCGTACCTTAGGTTTGTAGATCTGAGACAGCAGGGTATCCAATGCGTCCTGCAGCGTGTCTCGACTGGCAGATTCCCCGTGTTGTCTGCATCTGACGTCACACCCGGTGCTTTGGGGGCTCGACTCACGCCTGCCAATCAGTGCTGTTAGAGATCGCCTTCACTCAAATTCCCCTCTTACAGACTTGTATTGATGTAAATATCATGGGAAATATTGAGTATATGGATGAGAATTCCTCGTAGTATGGATAAATTACCTACCCTTAGTGCTGATGCACGCAGGTTTATTATAGCGTTATGTTATAGTTGATATAGAGTCAACCCGGGTTGTTCCAAAATTATTTGAGTGTAGCTGACAAGGTGCATCAGCACTAAGGGCAGGTAATTTATCCATACTACGAGGAATTCCCATCCATATACTCAATATTTCCCATGATATTTACATCAATTCAAGTCTGTAAGAGGGGAATTTGAGTGAAGGCGATCTCTAACAGCACTGATTGGCAGGCGTGAGTCGAGCCCCCAAAGCACCGGGTGTGACGTCAGACGCCGACAACACGAGGAATCTGCCAGTCGAGACACGCTGCAGGAGGCATTGGATACCCTGCTGTCTCAGATCTACAAACCTAAGGTACGATAACTACTAAGAAAGAACTTATTGTGATACATGTTTGATGTAGACGCAGGACGCATTGGATACCCTGCAGTCGTTACCACAAATAGTTAAAAGGTACAATCCTCATACAGACTCTTTTCTCTTAACCTATATTGCACCGCCACACCATTAAGGAATTGCTCAATCTACATCCTCATACAGACTCTTTTCTCTTAACCTATATTGTACCGCCTCACCATTAAGGAATTGCTCAATCTATATTAACACAAAAACTGACTCTTTTACAGATTTATATACAAATGAGCTCTATCATGAACATTTTTTTAATTTTTTTTTTTTAGAATTCTATTGTGCCAAATGATTTTTGATATGTACTCTATGTGAGAAAGTTAATCTATTATTTAGAGAACACAGAAATTATCTGTCATACAAACTTGAAACACCTAACAGTTTGTAAGTAGATACACAGTATCTCCATTCTCTGTCTCCTCTAAAATAACAAAATGAATATATTTTGATCATTGAATACTGAAAGTTTGAATTAGAGACGTCTCTATTAAATGTAACTTTTATATATGATTGTATTTATATCTGAAACACGGTTTTTAATTGTATTAAATTAATTGAAGTTTTTATGAAAAAGCCTTTATGAATTTGTATACACACTAATGAATTTAAACCACATATAACCCTTCTTTTGGTATCTTCAGCTAATAGCGCCCTTACTACACCTATTTTTCTTTAAGACTTCATTTGTGTCAGGCACAGCTGGCTCTCTGAAAACGTGTGGCGCATATGTGCGTATGCTGATGACAGTAAAAACTTTTATTAGAAACATTTTTGCTAAAGGAAATATGTTTAAAAAAATGTTTTTAATCAAAATTGAAATGCACCCGTGCACATTTCAGTTTTGACCATTCTATTCCTTTGACATGGGAAAGCTAGAATTACACACCAGAGAGGTTAAATAAATGATCCCACTTTCTTATTCAACATATATATATATTAAAGCTTTGCAGTCATCGCAATATTATCAGTCTGTACAGTCTCACATATATGTTTATAACACACACATAAATGTAAGCGCATCAAAATACCACACAATTAAATATTTTAAATCTAGAATCTTGTTTTTGGCTAATGCACACAATAAGCACTTAGAGTTTCACCAGGTAAGTACTCTACCACCCCTTATTGACCTTCTCTATAGGTGAAAAGATTTTTTGTCTTTTTTTTATTTTTTTTAAAAACAACAGCCATTCATTTTATCTACAAATCAAAGCAGTTCATACTAAAGATGCTAGTGATGATCCTTACTATGTTGCACCTACTATACCTGAGCAACCTGAAAATGATTCATACTCGTACTATATCACCTAGACTCTACAATACCCAATATGTATCCATACCATGCAGACCATACAAATGAGAAAAGAAGAATAACTAGATACAGAAGATTAACTTTTCCTGAAACATACTGTATAGAAAAGGAGACCAGTTGTAGTTTTTTTGGACATTTTAGCAACAATATAGTAACTTGTTTGCTGTTTGCTTTGGACTCGGGTGGTTACAGTGTTCTAACAATTTCTTTGACATTAATTGTAAGTTGTCTGTTATAAAGGGAAACCACACACACACATTTATACTGTATATATAATTTAGAAAGGGAAAACACACACACACACACACATATATATATATATATATATATATACCCATCTGGTTCTAGTCTTCTTCATGTCTACATGTCTGTTTTGGGATTAAAGAAAGACATATTTCTATTGAAGGTTAACTTAACATCCCTTTGAAGCATTAGCACAGATAAGTGTCTGAATTTGTAAGTTTTTCAAGTGGAAGATTAAATATTTTGCCGTTTTTAAGCTGCCAGTTTAATTGGAGTGAATTAAGTTGTTAGCTCTCATGGAAGCAGTGAGCATTCTGCTTATGCTTTAAAGCCACACATACAGTAATGAAGAAGAAATGGTCCCATTGGTATTATTATTATTATTATTATTATTATTATCATCATTTATGTATAAAATATCAGTCTATTCCTCAATTCTATGACATTAGTTGCATGATGCCAATCATATTTACAAAAAGACATTTATGGAAAGGAGAGGTGGTATCTTGAGTTTATGTGCAAAAGGAACTACTTGAATAACAGCTCAAAGAGAAGATGAGAGATCTGAGTACAGAAATCAGAATTATAGCTTATTGTAGAATATGGGGTGTATTATATTCTACTGTAGTAGTGTCAGAATGACAACTATCAAATTGTCTCCATGAGATTACACATTTTATATGTTGCATGCAAAAATAACATGGCACTGAAATATCTCTAGTTGTTATGGCAGCTGTTAAAAATGTTGCTGCCCCTTTGCTGCCAGGTACAACTAAAATACATGCTCTCTCTGGCAACCAATGGTCTAGCCCTAGTCCAACCATAATCGGTTGCCTTTGTAATCATTAATATACAATATAATGAGTATAGTTTCAGGTGGCAATATTACTAGTTTGGGTATTTTTGATTTTCCTACATTGGGAGAGATTTTTTCAACACATATGCAGAAATAGAACATTTTCTTAAGCATTTTTTGTTCTTTTTCTGGAAGGTGATTGAGTATTGATGTCTTTGTACCATGTATTTAGTATATGCTTTTGTACACTCATAGCAGATTATATAAGGCATTATTTTGCAGACGATGCAGAGCCTGCTGGAATGACTTGCAAAACATTGACACAACTGTGAGGGAATGAAGAGATTAACTTTAGTTGGCTTCTTACTTAGAGCTATCATTTTAAACACTCAGTATATTTCAAATTCAATTAGATGCATTTCTGCAATATGTGTATGTGTAATGAATAAACTCAGTTATTTGAAACATTCAGTGAATCTTTGTTTTAAGGTCTATCAAAGACATCAGTAGATTTTAATTAAAGACATTGGTTTGATACTTGGTTAGATATTTGGAACAAGTTATGGAATAGTAAAGTTTTGTTGCTGTATTTAAAAATATAAGGGAGAAGGTTTTATGTCACAATACGTTTCTAAATTATGTGCAGTTAATGTAAGGATCTAATTATATCATAAACACTATTACTGGTCTATTAAGGTGGCGCTGCACCAGTAGTGATTATAAACAGGATGTACTACTAGTTTAGATCCAATTCTACAGTAACGTATTTTAAGGCATGCAAGCATACAGTTGCAAGAAAAAGTATGTGAACCCTTTGGAATGATATGGATTTCTGCACAAATTGGTCATAAAATGTGATCTGATCATCATCTAAGTCACAACAATAGACAATCACATCTCCAAGAGCTAATTGGAGCAAGATGTCAGCCAACTGGAGTCCAATCAATGAGATGAGATTGGAGGTGTTGGTTACAGCTGCCCTGCCCTATAAAAAACACACACCTGTTCTGGGTTTGCATTTCACAAGAAGCATTGCCTGATGTGAATGATGCCTCGCACAAAAGAGCTCTCAGAAGACCTACGATTAAGAATTGTTGACTTGCATAAAGCTGGAAAGGGTTATACAAGTATCTCCAAAAGCATTGCTGTTCATCAGTCCACGGTAAGACAAATTGTCTATAAATGGAGAAAGTTCAGCACTGCTGCTACTCTCCCTAGAAGTGGCCGTCCTGTAAAGATGACTGCAAGAGCACAGCGCAGACTGCTCAATGAGGTGAAGAAGAATCCTAGAGTGTCAGCTAAAGACTTACAAAAGTCACTGGCAAATGCTAACATCCCTGTTAGCGAATCTACAATACGTAAAACACTAAATAAGAATGGATTTCATGGGAGGATACCACAGAGGAAGCCACTGCTGTCCAAACAAAACATTGCTGCACGTTTATAGTTTGCACAAGAGCACCTGGATGTTCCACAGCAGTACTGGCAAAATATTCTGTGGACAGATGAAACCAAAGTTGAGTTGTTTGGAAGAAACACACAACACTATGTGTGGCGAAAAAGAGGCACAGCACACCAACATCAAAACCTCATCCCAACTGTGAAGTATTGTGGTGGGGGCTTCATGGTTTTGGGCTGCTTTGCTCCGTCAGGTCCTGGACGGATTGCTATTATCGAAGGAAAAATGAATTCCCAAGTTTATCAAGACATTTTGCAGGAGAACTTAAGGCCATCTGTCTACCAGCTAAAGCTCAACAGAAGATGGGTGTTGCAACAGGACAATGACCCAAAGCATAAAAGTAAATCAACAACAGAATGGCTTAAACAGAAGAAAATACGCCTTCTGAAGTGGCCCAGTGTTATAATCCAAGTAGGTTATTCTGAAAAAAGGAGATGCAGACAACTCAGCTGCTGAGCAACCCAGGCTTTAGTAAAAAAGTGTGTGTAACAGAAGCTTTTTCCCTATGATCACTGCTAAGATCACAGTTATTAAGCACTGTATTTAATTTTATAAAGGGAAGAGATGAGAGAGATAGTTCTTAAATTCCCATAAAACTGATCTACCCTTTAGATAGCAAAATAACAAACATGGTACCTAATAATTACCAAATTACTAAAAAATGAGCTCTACTAGTATTTCCCAACAGTTCGTTACAGATGCATAGCAGACATTTCATAGAAGTTTCTTTAGGTACCTTTATTTGATGAATCGAGCGGAGATCCGGTAAAGTTATGGCCTGTGGACTGAAGTCAATAGAAGATGCGGAGATTCAATCCGATTGAACTTGAATCTGATTGGCTGATTCAATCAGCCAATCAGATTTTTCCTACCTTAATTCCGATTGGCTGATAGAATCCTATCAGCCAATCAGAATTCGAGGGACGCCATCTTGGATGACGTCATTTAAAGGAAACTTCATTCGGCGAGTAGGTGTCAGGGAAGAAGGATGGATCCGCGTCGGCTGGAAGAAGATGGCTCTTCTCTGCTCCGGATGGATGAAAATAGAAGATGCCGCTTGGATGAAGATGTCTGCCGGTCCAGATGTCCTCTTCTGCCCGGATAGGATGAAGACTTCTGCCGCTCCGGATGTCCTCTTTTGGTCCATCGGTGCCCGGCTGGGTGAACACGACTCAAGGTAGGGAGATCTTCAGGGGGGTAGTGTTAGGTTTATTTAAGGGGGGTTTGGGTTAGAGTAGGGGTATGTGGGTGGTGGGTTGTAGTAATGTTGGGGGGGTGGTATTGTGTTTTTTTTTTTTACAGGCAAAAGAGCTGATAACTTTGGGGCATGCCCCGCAAAAAGCCCTTTTAAGGGCTTGTAAAAGAGCTGGTTACTTTTTAATTTAGAATAGGGTATTATTATTTTGGGGGGCTTTTTTATTTTATTAGGGGCTTAGAGTAGGTGTAATTAGCCTAATATTCTTGTAATCTTTTTTTTTTTTTGTAATTTAGTTTAGTTTATTTAATTGTATTTAATTGTAGGTACTTGTAGTTAATTTATTTAATTTATTTATTGATAGTGTAGTGTTAGGTTTAATTGTAACTTAGGTTAGGATTTATTTTACAGGTAATTTTGTAATTATTTTAACTAGGTAGCTATTAAATAGTTAATAACTATTTAATAGCTATTGTACCTAGTTAAAATAAATACAAAGTTGCCTGTAAAATAAATATAAATCCTAAAATAGCTACAATATAATTATTCGTTATATTGTAGCTATATTAGGGTTTATTTTACAGGTAAGTATTTAGTTTTAAATAGGAATACTTTAGTTAATAAGATTTAATTTATTTTGTTAGATTAAAATTATATTTAACCTAGGGGGGTGTTAGGGTTAGACTTAGCTTTAGGGGTTAATACATTTATTAGAGTTGCTGCGAGGTACGGTCGGCAGATTAGGGGTTAATACTTGAAGTTAGGTGGCGGCGATGTTAGGGAGGGCAGATTAGGGGTTAATACTATTTATTATAGGGTTTGTGAGGCGGGAGTGCGGCGGTTTAGGGGTTAATAACTTTATTAGAGTAGCGGCGAGGTCCGGTCGGCAGATTTGGGGTTAATAAGTGTAGGTAAGGTAGCGGTGACGTTGGGGGGGGGGCAGATTAGGGGTTAATAAATATAATATAGGGGTCGGCGATGTTAGGGGCAGCAGATTAGGGGTACATAGGTATAATGTAGGTTGCGGCGGTGTCCGGAGCAGCAGATTAGGGGTTAATTGTGTAATGCAGGTGTCAGCGATAGCGGGGGCGGCAGATTAGGGGTTAATAAGTGTAAAGTTAGGGGTTAATAAGTGTAAAGTTAGGGGTGTTTAGACTCGGGGTTCATGTTAGGGTGTTAGGTGCAGACTTAGAAAGTGTTTCCCCATAGGAAACAATGGGGCTGCGTTGGGAGCTCAACGCTGCTTTTTTGCAGGTGTTAGGTTTTTTTTCATCCCAAACAGCCCCATTGTTTCCTATGGGGGAATCGTGCACAAGCACGTTTTAGCTGCTTACCGCTACCGTAAGCAACGCTGGTATTGAGGGTTGAAGTGGCGGTACATTAGGCTCAACGCACCCTTTTTGGAGCCTAACGCAGCCCTTCAGACAACTCTAAATACCAGTCTTGTCTTAAGATTGCGTTGGAAAAAAAAGTGGCGTTAGCTGCGCAGGTCTTTACAGACAAAACTCTAAATCTAGGCCATAGTGTGTGTAACAGTAAATGTATTAATAATGTTTGTATAGAACCTCTATAAGTTTATATATTCCCAAGCTCTTGTGAGTAAAACTTAATAATATTTGTATAGGACCTCTATGGGTTTTTAATTGGGTTATATATATATTTATGTTTTGTGTCACCCGTGTGTTCTATTTGCAGTTATATTAGGACCCGGGAAAGGGAGGTCCTCCAGGTGTGCACCTAAATTTACCTGTTATAAGTTATATGGGACATTTTCCAAAGGTGTGTTCTGGCCCTGTTATCTTTCTACAAGAAGTTTGCTTGTTGTCTGATGGGGAGGGGTAGGAGTACTTACTCCCTCTTTAATTATATTTTTTAATGTTTGATTTTCCACTTTCAGATCTCTTAAGCCCTGTGTGAGTTGATCTACTTTTTGTGACAGTAACATCACATGGTTAGTGAGGTCCACAGGGTCCATCATAGTTTTTTAGTCTCTTGGTATTCCGTAATGAATAAACTCAGTTATTTGAAACATTCAGTGAATCTTTGTTTTAAGGTCTATCAAAGACATCAGTAGATTTTAATTAAAGACATTGATTTGATACTTGGTTAGATATTTGGAACACATTATGGAGTAGTAAAGTTTTGTTGCTGTATTTAAAAATATAAGGGAGAAGGTTTTATGTCACAATATGTTTCTAAATTCGAGCAGTTAATGTAAGGATCTAATTATATCATAAACACTATTACTGGTCTATTAAGGTGGCGCTGCACCAGTAGTGATTATAAACAGGATGTACTACTAGTTTAGATCCAATTCTACAGTAACGTATTTTAAGGCATGCAAGCATATCTAGTATAAGTGTAACATGAGATCAAATATGGAGAGATGGAGAGAAACGGCTTACCCCAGACTCTGTGAGGTAGAATGTCCTGGATTCCAGATAAGACTTAACTCTCAGCAGGTAGAGTAGGAAGTTGAGGCATACGATAGAAACATCCAGATAAGTACCCAGGCTGGCTATGGTGACGAAGCCCTCTGACTGGAGCAGCTGATGGAAGTGTTTGAGTAAAGAGACTGAACTCAGCTCCAAAGTGCAACGGCTGTGTTGGGGGAGAGAGCTCAGCTCCTGCGTGCAACGGCTGTGTTGGAGGACAGAGCGCAGCTCCTGTGGTGCAGCGGTTGTGAGCTGGGACTACAAGGAGAGGATATCAGAAATGTCAGCGTGGTCAGGCTGTAAATCACGGACAGAGTGAATAAGGTAGTGCGTCACAATCCTAGATGAGTTGCGATCAAGCAGATCATAAGCAGGATATTGTTTAGGATCCAAAGTAGAAATGCAGGAAAGGTGTAAACAGGCTTGGAGGCCTATAGTGAAATCACAACTTCAATACCAAGCAACGTAGTAGGTATGGGATGTGCCTTTTATGGACAGGTGAGCATAGGTTTTGTATACACCTCTTAAAGAGATACAACCAGAGGTGACTGATAGGTATATTTGTTACAGTATGTTAGAAAAAAAGCTTATTTTTGAAAGTTATTATTTCTTTTTGTGGTAAATTTTATCTTGCACAAAACTTATTAATGATGTGGAAGTAGGTCGCGTGTGCAGACAGCAAATACACGTTCTTCCAAAACAAATTTGGTGTATGGTTTAATGTAATAGTGGCGTATCGAGGGCAGGGCCAGGGAAGTCCCCCGAAACCAGGACATTTGCCCTAACAGGAGATGCTCCGGTAGATATATTGGGCAGATGGTTGTAAACGTGTTCAAAGCCAATCAAGAGGTGATACTTGAGTACTGCATGGGTGAACTCCTTTTTAGGGCAGCGAAGAACCGTGTAGGCATCTGTGTTTTAGTGAAGGTCTTAGGTAAGAATTATATTTGAAAATTAAAAAGCTTATTGATTCAATATTACCTTAAAAAAGTTGGGACTTTTTTGTCCCTTTCATTCTTACAGATGACGACATGTGGTAATCATCCTCACATTACCTTTAGTGTGGATGACAACCACGTATCATTATCCTGAGAAGGGGGGTACTTTTGGAGCAGTTTGTGTCTGCCTCTACTTGAGACCTAACAAGGTAGCAGAGCAGTTTAGCATCACTGGGATAAACTGGGGATGGTAGTGACATTACCATACATATAGTAGGTGTGATGACATCACTGAGCTCTAGAAACCTGGAAGGGCCAGGCTGCTGCAGGCAAAAGAGGTGAGCATGGGTAAGTATACAAACTCAACTAAGTCCGAGAAACTCCTGCTCTTGTAAATGGTGTCTTGTTTTTTTTTTTTTTTTTTACAAAATGAAAATAAAAACATACATTCTTTGCACACTTTTTTCAGGCTTTAGGCACTTAAACAAGTCAACAAAATGGCCCAGATACTCCCAAGACCCCTTGTTTTTAAGCCCAGAAGCCCCTCTTTGAAATAAAGTCCCTATATAGGTTTTGAAATAATGGTATAGTTTGAATCTGCTGGGTCCCAGGAAAAAGAAAATATATACAGGGCCAGATAATGAGCGGCGCTTTAACAGTTGCGCGCAAGCAATATCAAGTTTATCGTGCCTGTTTTACAAGTTGAAAGTAAACACAATCGCTTGAGTGAAATTGAAGTTAACGCACATCAGGTTAGCGCAACCTCAGAGGTCTGGTTAAAGGGACACTCAAGTCAAAATACACTTTTATGATTCAGATAGAGCACGTTCCAGTTTACTTCCATTATCAAATTTTCCACAGTCTTTTTATGTTTACGCTTTCTGAGGAACAATATCCTACTGAGCATGTGCACACGTTCACTGGGAATATGTATACTAGTCTGTGATTGGCTGATGTCTGTTATATAATACAATGGGCCGTAAAATGGGAGAAAAAATAAAATTTGTCTACTGCTTATTTAACCCCTTAACGACCGAGGACGTGCAGGGTACGTCCTCAGAAAAAAGGCAGTTAACGCCTGAGGACGTACCCTGCACGTCCTCGGTGTAGAAAGCAGCTGGAAGCGATCCTGCTCGCTTCCAGCTGCTTTCCGGTTATTGCAGTGATGCCTCGATATGGAGGCATCCTGCAATAACCTTTTACGGCCATCCGATGCAGAGAGAGCCACTCTGTGGCCCTCTCTGCACCGGACATCGATGGCCGGTATCGTTGGTGGGTGGGAGCCGGTGTGGGAGGAGGGTGGAGGCCATCGATGGCCCTGGTCATGTGGAGGGGGGCGGGATCGTGGGCGGGTAAGTCCGGGGGCACGCGCGGGCGCGCTCGTGCACAAGGGGCAGGGCGGGCGCGTGCACGGGGAGGGAGCGGGTGGGAACCGCTACACTACGGAAAAAATGTGTCCCAAAACAAAATAAAAGTGGGACAAAATTTAAATCTATAAAAAACCCTTAGGTGTGATTTAGGTCGTGGGGGGGTTGGGGGATTGAGCTACACTACAGAAAAAAAAAAAATAAAAAAAAAATAAATAAACATTTGATTGTTCAAACTGGGTACTGGCAGACAGCTGCCAGTACCCAAGATGGCCCCCAATAAGGCTGAGAGGGAGGCTTAGAGAGCTGTTTTGGGGGGATCAGGGAGGTTGGGGGTTAAGGGGGGATCCGAAACACAGCATATGTAAATATGCTTTTTTTTCTTAAAACTTTTATTTTTCTTAAAACTTTTATTTTAGTACTGGCAGACTTTCTGCCAGTACTTAAGATGGCGGGGACAATTGTGGGGTGGGGGAGAGAAGGGAGCTGTTTGGGAGGGATCAGGGGGTGGGATGTGTCAGGTGGGAGGCTGATCTCTACACTAAAGCTAAAATTAACCCTGCAAGCTCCCTACAAACGACCTAATTAACCCCTTCACTGCTAGCCATAATACACGTGTGATGCGCAGCAGCATTTAGCGACTTTCTAATTACCATAAAGCAACGCCAAAGTCATATATGTCTGCTATTTCTGAACAAAGGGCATCCCAGAGAAGCATTTACAACCATTTGTGCCATAATTGCACAAGCTGTTTGTAAATAATTTCAGTGAGAAACCTAAAATTGTGAAAAAATTAACGTTTTTTTTACTTTGATCACATTTGGCGGTGAAATGGTGGCATGAAATATACCAAAATGGGCCTAGATCAATACTTGGGGTTGTCTACTACACTACACTAAAGCTAAAATTAACCCTAGAAGCTCCCTACATGCTCCCTAATTAACCCCTTCAATGCTGGGCATAATACACGTATTGTGCGCAGTGGCATTTAGCAGCCTTCTAATTACCAAAAAGCAAAGCCAAAGCCATATATGTCTGCTATTTCTGAACAAAGGGGATCCCAGAGAAGCATTTACAACCATTTATTCTATAATTGCATAAGTTGTTTGTAAATAATTTCAGTGAGAAACCTAAAGTTTGTGAAAAAATTTGTGAAAAAGTGAACAATTTTTTTTATTTGATCGCATTTGGCGGTGAAATAGTGGCATGAAATATACCAAAATGGGCCTAGATCAATACTTTGGGATGTCTTTGAAAGATATTAGTGTCCCAATGTAACTAGCGCTAATTTTGAAAAAAAGTGGTTTGGAAATAGCAAAGTGCTACTTGTATTTATGGCCCTATAACTTGCAAAAAAAGCAAAGAAAATGTAAACATTGGGTATTTCTAAACTCAGGACAAAATTTAGAAACTATTTAGCATGGGTGTTTTTTGGTGGTTGTAGATGTGTAACAGATTTTGGGGGTCAAAGTTAGAAAAAGTGTGTTTTTTTCCATTTTTTCTTCATATTTTATAATGTTTTTTTATAGTAAATTATAAGATATGATGAAAATAATGGTATCTTTTGAAAGTCCATTTAATGACGAGAAAAACGGTATATAATATGTGTGGGTACAGTAAATGAGTAAGAGGAAAATTACAGCTAAACACAAACACCGCAAAAATGTAAAAATAGCCTTGGTCCCAAACGGACAGAAAATGGAAAAGTGCTGCGGTCATTAACATAGAGATACATACAAACATATGTTAATAACTATTTAATAATTACAAAATTACCTGTAAAATAAATCCTAACCTAAGTTACAATTAAACCTAACACTACACTATCAATAAATTAATTAAATAAAATACCTATAATTATCTACAATTAAACCTAACACTACACTATCAATAAATTAATTAAATACAATACCTACAAATAAATACAATTAAATAAACTAACTAAAGTACAAAAAATAAAAAAGAACTAAGTTACAAAAAATAAAAAAATATTTACAAACATTAGAAAAATTTTACAACAATTTTAAGCTAATTACACCTACTCTAAGCCCCCTAATAAAATAACAAAGCCCCCCAAAATAAAAAAATGCCCTACCCTATTCTAAAATAAAAATAGAAAAGCTCTTTTACCTTACCAGCCCTTAAAAGGGCCTTTTGCGGGGCATGCCCCAAAGAATTCAGAGCTTTTGCCTGTAAAAAAAACATACAATACCCCCCCAACATTACAACCCACCACCCACATACCCCTAATCTAACCCAAACCCCCTTGGAATCAGCCAATCAGATTCAAGTTCAATCCGATTGGCTGATCCAATCAGCCAATAAGATTGAGCTCGCATTCTATTGGCTGTTCCGATCAGCCAATAGAATGCAAGCTCAATCTGATTGGCTGATCCAATCAGCCAATCGGATTGAACTTGAATCTGATTGGCTGATTCAATCAGCCAATCAGATTTTTTCTACCTTGATTCCGATTGGCTGATAGAATCCTATCAGCCAATCGGAATTCGAGGGACGCCATCTTGGATGACGTCCCTTAAAGGAACCTTCATTCGTCGTCTAGTCGTCAGAAGAAGAGGATGGATCCGCGCCGGAGGTCTTGAAGATGGAGCCGCTCGTCGTTGGATGGAAGAAGATAGAAGATGCCGCTTGGATGAAGATGTCTACCGGTCCGGATCTCCTCTTCTGCCTGGATAGGATGAAGACTTCTGCCCGATGATGGACTTCTTCAGCCGCCGCTTGGATCAGGACTTCAGCCGGAGGATGGACGTCTTCAGCCCCCGCTTGGGCTTGGATCAAGAATTCAGCCGGAGGATGGACGTCTTCAGCCCCCGCTTGGGCTTGGATCAAGACATCGGAGCCTGGACCGATCGGTTATACCCGGCGTGGTGAAGATAATGTAGGAAGATCTTCAGGGGCTTAGTGTTAGGTTTATTTAAAGGGGGTTTGGGTTAGATTAGGGGTATGTGGGTGGTGGCTTGTAATGTTGGGGGGGGGGTATTGTATGTTTTTTTTAACAGGCAAAAGAGCTGAATTCTTTGGGGCATGCCCCGCAAAAGGCCCTTTTAAGGGCTTGTAAGGTAAAAGAGCTTTTCTATTTTTATTTTAGAATAGGGTAGGGCATTTTTTTATTTTGGGGGGCTTTGTTATTTTATTAGGGGGCTTAGAGTATGTGTAATTAGCTTAAAATTGTTGTAATATTTTTCTAATGTTTGTAAATATTTTTTTATTTTTTGTACTTTAGTTAGTTTATTTCATTGTATTTATTTGTAGGTATTGTATTTAATTAATTTATTGATAGTGTAGTGTTAGGTTTAATTGTAGATAATTGTAGGAATTTTATTTAATTAATTTATTGATAGTGTAGTGTTAGGTTTAATTGTAACTTAGGTTAGGATTTATTTTACAGGTAATTTTGTAATTATTTTAACTAGGTAGCTATTAAATAGTTATTAACTATTTAATAGCTATTGTACCTGGTTAAAATAAATACAAAGTTGCCTGTAAAATAAATATTAATCCTAAAATAGCTACAATATAATTATAATTTATATTGTAGCTATATTAGGATTTATTTTACAGGTAAGTATTTAGCTTTAAATAGGAATAATTTATTTAATAAGAGTTAATTTATTTAGTTAGATTTAAATTATATTTAACTTAGGGGGGTGTTAGGGTTAGGGTTAGACTTAGCTTTAGGGGTTAATACATTTATTAGAGTAGCGGCGAGGTCCGGTCGGCAGATTAGGGGTTAATAATTGTAGGTAGGTGGAGGCGACGTTGGGGGCGGCAGATTAGGGGTTAATAAATATAATATAGGGGTCGGCGGTGTTAGGGGCAGCAGATTAGGGGTTCATAGGGATAACGTAGGTTGCGACGGTGTACGGAGCGGCAGATTAGGGGTTAATTGTATAATGCAGGTGTCAGCGATAGCGGGGGCGGCAGATTAGGGGTTAATAAGTGTAAGGTTAGCGGTGTTTAGACTCGGGGTACATGTTAGGGTGTTAGGTGCAGACTTAGGAAGTGTTTCCCCATAGGAAACAATGGGGCTGTGTTAGGAGCTGAACGCTGCTTTTTTGCAGGTGTTAGGTTTTTTTTCAGCTCAAACTGCCCCATTGTTTCCTATGGGGGAATCGTGCACAAGCACGTTTTTGAAGCTGGCCGCGTCCATAAGCACCGCTGGTATTGAGAGTTGCAGTGGCGGTAAATTATGCTCTACGCTCCCTTTTTGGAGCCTAACGCAGCCCTTCTGTGAACTCTAAATACCAGCGGTATTTAAAAGATGCGGAGGAAAAAAAGCCAGCGTTAGCTACGTGGGTCGTTACCGACAAAACTCTAAATCTAGCCGTATGTGTTTAGCTGTAATTTTCCTCTTACTCATTTACTGTACCCACACATATTATATACCGTTTTTCTCGCCATTAAATGGACTTTCTAAAGATACCATTATTTTCATCATATCTTATAATTTACTATAAAAAAATTATATAAAATATGATGTAAAAATGAAAAAAAAACACACTTTTTCTAACTTTGACCCCCAAAATCTGTTGCACATCTACAGCAATCAAAAACACTCATAGTAAATAGTTTCTAAATTTTGTCCTGAGTTTAGAAATACCCAATGTTTACATGTTCTTTGCTTTTTTTGCAAGTTATAGGGCAATAAATACAAGTAGCACTTTGCTATTTCCAAACCATTTTTTTCAAAATTAGCGATAGTTACATTGGAACACTGATATCTGTTGGGAATCCCTGAATATACCTTGACATGTACATACATATTTTTAGAAGACAACCCAAAGTATTGATCTAGGCCCATTTTGGTATATTACATGCCACCATTTCAATGCCAAATGCGTTTAAATAAAAAAAATTGTTAACTTTTTCACAATCCTTTTCACAAACTTTAGGTTTCTCACTTAAATTATTTACAAACAGCTTGTGCAATTATGGCACAAATAGTTGTAAATACTTATCTGGGATCCCCTTTATTCAGAAATAGCAGACATATATGTCTTTGGTGTTGCTTTTTGGTAATTAGAAGGCCGCTAAATACAGCTGCGCACCACACGTGTATTATGCCCAGCAGTGAAGGGGTTAATTAGGGAGCTTGTAGGGTTAATTTTAGCTTTAGTGTAGTGTAGTGTAGTAGACAATACTAGCAAAAGTAGTAAGCAGCGCTATTGAAAGTTAATAAATAATATGATATAAACAAAACAGTCTTACTGCTCTGTAGCCTCCTAACTAGCAAAAGGAGGATGTAAATACAAACAGTAGGCACATTGGGTAAGTTTCAAGTGCTGCTTCTTTAACTCCCAAACAGTGTAGCTACCACCGTTCTCTGTCCCTGTGTGTTTCTCCCCACACCGGTAGTACAATCAAAATGCACAAACGATCTGTGTGAAAGAGGACAGCGCAAAGGGACACGATTCAAGGTAGTTTTATTAACAGATGCAACAATTCAATACAAGTTCTACTTACAAACAGTAAGTTTTTTCAAGCATTTCACAAATTATCTTGTGAACATATGGGGTCTCTGTCCGCTGATACAGGTCACCACGGCTAACCGATACTTCTGACAGGGGATGTTCTCCTCCCAAACTCAGCCTCCAGCAGCAGGGCACCTTCTCCAGCAGCGAACTCGACCGGTAAGCTCAACGCATTTCCCCCGGAGTACGCCCGGGCTTTTTCAAGAGCAGGATATTTCAACAGGGGTGTGTGTCTATATTTCAAGCCAAAGGTAGCTTCCCATTGGCCTGTGTTCTAACCAATCCAAGGCTAACTATCCTTATACACCCATATCACAACGAACAATGCTTTTACAAAACATATACAGTTTGTACAAATGGGCTCACATACAAAATAAATACATACATTAACCGTATTAAATAAAAAGAGCTCATTTGCTTCAAATTACATAACATTCATGATAAAAATACATAATAAAATACATAGTAAAAATACATAGTAAAAGTACATCATGTTAAAAACAATTCATATTAGATCTGCACTGTAAATATATACAACCGCTGTAATCATATCTATACTTCATAATGAAAGTAATACATGTCTATTAAAAACAATATCATCATAAATAGAAAATAAAATAAAATATAAAAAAATATATTTTTTCATAATATATATATATAAATATATATATGTGTGTGTTTATTTTTGACATATACAAAAATCCACTAGAATCATACCAATTATTAAATTATTCTATACAATAATACACAAATACCCCTAAAGAAAAATTTACACATAAACAACTTATGCAAAAGTCTTCATGTTGCATATACATATATATATGCATACAATTATGCACACACATATATACAGGGAGTGCAGAATTATTAGGCAAGTTGTATTTTTGAGGATTAATTTTATTATTGAACAACAACCATGTTCTCAATGAACCCAAAAAACTCATTAATATCAAAGCTGAATAGTTTTGGAAGTAGTTTTTAGTTTGTTTTTAGTTATAGCTATTTTAGGGGGATATCTGTGTGTGCAGGTGACTATTACTGTGCATAATTATGAGGCAACTTAACAAAAAACAAATATATACCCATTTCAATTATTTATTTTTACCAGTGAAACCAATATAACATCTCAACATTCACAAATATACATTTCTGACATTCAAAAACAAAACAAAAACAAATCAGCGACCAATATAGCCACCTTTCTTTGCAAGGACACTCAAAAGCCTGTCATCCATGGATTCTGTCAGTGTTTTGATCTGTTCACCATCAACATTGCGTGCAGCAGCAACCACAGCCTCCCAGACACTGTTCAGAGAGGTGTACTGTTTTCCCTCCTTGTAAATCTCACATTTGATGATGGACCACAGGTTCTCAATGGGGTTCAGATCAGGTGAACAAGGAGGCCATGTCATTAGATTTTCTTCTTTTATACCCTTTCTTGCCAGCCACGCTGTGGAGTACTTGGACGCATGTGATGGAGCATTGTCCTGCATGAAAATCATGTTTTTCTTGAAGGATGCAGACTTCTTCCTGTACCACTGCTTGAAGAAGGTGTCTTCCAGAAACTGGCAGTAGGACTGGGAGTTGAGCTTGACTCCATCCTCAACCCGAAAAGGCCCCACAAGCTCATCTTTGATGATTCCAGCCCAAACCAGTACTCCACCTCCACCTTGCTGGCGTCTGAGTCGGACTGGAGCTCTCTGCCCTTTACCAATCCAGCCACGGGCCCATCAAGACTCACTCTCATTTCATCAGTCCATAAAACCTTAGAAAAATCAGTCTTGAGATATTTCTTGGCCCAGTCTTGACGTTTCAGCTTGTGTGTCTTGTTCCGTGGTAGTTGTCTTTCAGCCTTTCTTACCTTGGCCATGTCTCTGAGTATTGCACACCTTGTGCTTTTGGGCACTCCAGTGATGTTGCAGCTCTGAAATATGGCCAAACTGGTGGCAAGTGGCATCTTGGCAGCTGCACGCTTGACTTTTCTCAGTTCATGGGCAGTTATTTTTCGCCTTGGTTTTTCCACACGCTTCTTGCAACCCTGTTGACTATTTTGAATGAAACGCTTGATTGTTCGATGATCACGCTTCAGAAGCTTTGCAATTTTAAGAGTGCTGCATCCCTCTGCAAGATATCTCACTATTTTTGACTTTTCTGAGCCTGTCAAGTCCTTCTTTTGACCTATTTTGCCAAAGGAAAGGAAGTTGCCTAATAATTATGCACACCTGATATAGGGTGTTGATGTCATTAGACCACACCCCTTCTCATTACAGAGATGCACATCACCTAATATGCTTAATTGGTAGTAGGCTTTCGAGCCTATACAGCTTGGAGTAAGACAACATGCATAAAGAGGATGATGTGGTCAAAATACTCATTTGCCTAATAATTCTGCACTCCCTGTATATATATATATATATATATATATATATATATATATATATATATATATATATATATATATATATATATATATATACACACACATATATACACACACATATATACACACACATACATGCACATATGTATATGTCTATTTTAAAAGTGATATCCTGAAACGAAATAAAATGAAAAATTCATAATTAGTCATCAACATGCATGGATAATATAAATAAAATTAATAAATAAACCGAATACAGCACACAAAAAAAAAGAAAGCAAAATAAACAGAAAAGACAGAATGCATCATGACAAAAAGATCACAGAAAAGCTTGAACATCCAAATCGATGTTTAATCCATACAGATCCAAAGTTTTCAGTTTATATATCCATTCTGTTTCTTTTTGTCTCAATGATCTCAGTCTGTTTTTGTTATCAGGGGGTATCCAATCATTTATCTGGATCTCAAGACCCCTGGGGTCACTACCATGAACCAAAGAAAAATGGTTGGGAGCACTATGTTTATTAAGGCCATTCTTTATATTATATAGGTGTTCATTAAACCTGGTCCTCGTCTTTCTTTTAGTGGGCCCTACATATAGCAACTCACATTTACACCTTAAAAGGTACACAGTGTATGTGGTCTCACAGTTACATCTGTGTCTAATCTCAAAGTGCTTAGACCCCTCTGAATTTCCAAACGCATTACCTTTTTTAACATGTGAACACATATTACATTTCCCCTTATTGCATTTATATGTGCCCATAGGTAAGGATAACCAATTACGTAGAGTACCTCCCTTCTCATATGCCTTTGTGGACCCAACTTCAGACTTTTTTAACTTACTGGGTGCTAAATGATTCTTTAGATTTCTATTTTTTCTGAAGGTAATTAATGGTTTATCTCCTATCACATCACCCAAAACAGGGTCTGATTTTAAGATACCCCAATGTTTCCTCATTACTTTCTTCATTACTCTAGCTCCCTCATTATAAGTTGTGATAAAACGTACTTTGTTGTCCCCAGATTTACTGAACTTTGAGATATTCTCATTTTTAATAAGTTTTTCACTATCAATCTCCCTTGCTCTTTGTTTGACTAAATTGAGAAGACCAGAGTCATACCCCTTAGCTAAAAACTTGTTATCTAGTTCTTTCGCCTCTTGTTCAAAATCATTTAATAATGAACAATTTCTTCTAATTCTGGTATACTGACTCACAGGGATGTTAGACTTCCAATTACTTAAGTGGCCGCTTTTAACATCCACAAAGCTATTTCTATCTACATTCTTCCTCTGATTTTTAACTATGACTTTATTATCTAAAGGATTCTTCATAAGGCATATATCAAGGAAAATAATCTTCTCCTGGGAACTAGTACCTGTGAATTCCAGATCAAAATCATTCCTATTTATGCACTCTGTAAAATGTGTTAGGGATACTGATGTACCCTTCCATAATATGATAACATTGTCTATATATCTATAGTACTTGACGATGTTGTCACTAAATGGATTGTTATTCCATATGTAATCTTTCTCAAAATTATCCATAAAAATATTAGCATATGAGGGGGCAAAAGTTGTCCCCATTGCCGTCCCTTTGAGCTGTAAATAAAATTTATCTTCAAACTCAAAATAATTGTGAGAAAGAATAAACATAATAGAATCTAAGATAAAACTGTAAATGTACATCTGGAATATCATGATACATAAAAGCCTGTTTAATAGATTGAACACCCTTCTCATGTGTAATATTGGTAAATAATGATGACACATCAAATGTAGCCCACCAGTAGTCATCTTCCCAGTCTATGGGACTTCACTGGTATCTTTTAAGAAGGCCTTTTGTTTTCTTTACAAGTGGTTGAAGGTAGTAATCAACATATTTTGATAGACTACAACAGATGGACCCAATCCCAGAGATGATAGGCCTCCCTGGGGGGTTAATTAGGCATTTGTGCACTTTTGGTAAGTGATAAAACGTGGGCACCTTTGGAGTTTTCTGTATAATAAAATTAACCTCATCACCGGTGAGCACCTCCTCATCTTTAGCTTTCATGACCAAACAATTTCATTCTTTCTGGAATTCGGAAGTAGGGTCTCTATCCAATCTCTTATAAACCAGAGAATCCCCTAGCAACCTATGTGCTTCAGCAACATATTCAATTCTATTCTGAATAACCAATCCACCCCCTTTATCGGCTGATCTCAGGACTATATCCCTATTGGTTTTCAATGAATCAAGGGCCTTCCTCTCTCTCCAATCAAGATTATCATTGAACTTATTCACTTTACATTTAGAGAGTTCAGCATTCAATTCATCACAAACCAACCTATTAAAGACTGGCAGTTGATCACCTTGCGTATTCACCGGATAAAATAGTGATTTACCTTTAAAATTCGTATGGCGTATTGGCCTTGCTTCTTCATATTCAGATAATCCCGAAAGATCTAGACTTTCAGTTTCAATGTCTAGCCCTAGATCCACATCCTTAAAGTAAGGGGTATGCTCAAGCTCTTTCAGGATTTTTAATGTTCCCAAATCATTGCTTTCTAAATATGTATTATCAATTTGGTCTCGATTTGCTTTATCTTTCAAAAAGTACCTTTCTTCTGTTATGTGTGATCAGTCCACGGGTCATCATTACTTCTGGGATATAACTCCTCCCCAACAGGAAATGCAAGAGGATTCACCCAGCAGAGCTGATATAGCTCCTCCCCTCTACGTCAGTCCCAGTCATTCTCTTGCACCCAACGACTAGATAGGATGTGTGAGAGGACTATGGTGATTATACTTAGTTTTTATGACTTCAATCAAAAGTTTGTTATTTTATAATAGCACCGGAGCGTGTTATTACTTCTCTGGCAGACTTTGAGGAAGAATCTACCAGAGTTTTTACTATGATTTTAACCGGAGTAGTTAAGATCATTTTGCTGTTCTCGGCCATCTGAGGGAGGTAAAAGCTTCAGATCAGGGGACAGGGGCAGATGAATCTGCATTGAGGTATGTAGCAGTTTTTATTTTCTGAATGGAATTGATGAGAAAATCCTGCTATACCGTTAAAATGACATGTATGTATACACTTCAGTATTCTGGGAATGGTACTTCACCGGAACTACTTTGTTAAAGGTCACTAATCTTTTTAATATAGTATTATATCATGTTAAACGTTTTTGCTGGAATGTAGAATCGTTTACACTGCTGAGGTACTGAGTAAATAAATGTTTGGGCTTTATTTTCCACTTGGCAGTAGTTTATTTTGAATTGTGACAGTTTCGTTTCTCTTCACTGCTGTGTGTGAGAGGGAGGGGCCGTTTTTGGCGCTCTTTGCTACGCATCAACAATTTCCAGTCAGCTATTATTTTTCCTGCATGATCCGGTTCATCTCTGACAGATCTCAGGGGTCTTCAAACTTCTTGAAGGGAGGTACATTCTCTCAGCAGAGCTGTGAGAATTTTTTATATTGACTGTGGATAAAGACGTTACTCAATAATTTTTATGTCAAATTTAGTTATGTTATCTTACTAATGGGAACAAAACCTTTGCTAAAAGTTTTGTTTTAAAGTTGATGCTATAACTGTTCTCAGTTTATTATCTCAACTGTCATTTAATCATTAATCGTTTAAGTACCTCTTTGAGGCACAGTACGTTTTTGCTAAAAAAGATTATAACCAGGTTGCAAGTTATTGCTAGTGTGTTAAACATGTCTGACTCAGAGGATATCTGTGTCATTTGTTCCAATGCCAAGGTGGAGCCCAATAGAAATTTATGTACTAACTGTATTGATGCTACTTTAAATAAAAGTCAATCTGTACAATGTGAACAAATTTCACCAATCTGCGAGGGGAGAGTTATGCCGACTAACTCGCCTCACGCGGCAGTACCTGCATCTCCCGCCCGGGAGGTGCGTGATATTATGGCGCCTAGTACATCTGGGCGGCCATTACAGATAACATTACAAGATATGGCTACTGTTATGACTGAAGTTTTGTCTAAATTACCTGAGCTAAGAGGCAAGCGTGATCACTCTGGGGTGAGAACAGAGTGCGCTGACAATACTAGGGCCATGTCTGATACTGCGTCACAGCTTGCAGAGCATGAGGACGGAGAGCTTCATTCTGTGGGTGACGGTTCTGATCCAAACAGATTGGATTCAGATATTTCAAATTTTAAATTTAAATTGGAGAACCTCCGTGTATTACTAGGGGAGGTCTTAGCAGCTCTCAATGATTGTAACACCGTTGCAATACCAGAGAAACTATGTAGGTTGGATAAATACTTTGCGGTACCGGCGAGTACTGACGTTTTTCCTATACCTAAGAGATTAACTGAAATTGTTACTAAGGAGTGGGATAGACCCGGTGTGCCGTTCTCACCCCCTCCAATATTTAGAAAGATGTTTCCAATAGACGCCACCACTCGGGACTTATGGCAAACGGTCCCTAAGGTGGAGGGAGCAGTTTCTACTCTAGCTAAGCGTACCACTATCCCGGTGGAGGATAGCTGTGCCTTTTCAGATCCAATGGATAAAAAATTGGAGGGTTACCTTAAGAAAATGTTTGTTCAACAGGGTTTTATTTTGCAACCCCTTGCATGTATCGCGCCGATTACGGCTGCGGCAGCATTTTGGATTGAGTCTCTGGAAGAGAACCTTAGTTCATATACGCTAGACGACATTATGGACAGGCTTAGAGTCCTTAAACTAGCTAATTCATTCATTTCGGAGGCCGTAGTACATTTAACCAAACTTACGGCTAAGAACTCAGGATTCGCCATACAGGCACGTAGGGCACTGTGGCTAAAATCCTGGTCAGCTGATGTTACTTCTAAGTCCAAATTACTTAATATACCTTTCAAGGGGCAGTCCTTATTTGGGCCCGGTTTGAAAGAAATTATCGCTGACATTACAGGAGGTAAGGGCCACGCCCTACCTCAAGACAAAGCCAAAGCTAAGGCTAGACAGTCTAATTTTCGTCCCTTTCGGAATTTCAAAACAGGAGCAGCATCAACCTCCACTGCACCAAAACAGGAAGGAGCTGTTGCTCGTTACAGGCAAGGCTGGAAGCCCAACCAGTCCTGGAACAAGGGCAAACAGGCCAGGAAACCTGCTGCTGCCCCAAAGACAGCATGAACCGAGAGCCCCCGATCCGGGACCGGATCTAGTGGGGGGCAGACTTTCTCTCTTCGCCCAGGCCTGGGCAAGAGATGTTCAGGATCCCTGGGCGCTAGAGATCATATCTCAGGGATACCTTCTAGACTTCAAATTATCTCCCCCAAGAGGGAGATTTCATCTGTCAAGATTGTCAACAAACCAGATAAAGAAAGAAGCGTTTCTACGCTGTGTACAAGATCTGTTATTAATGGGAGTGATCCATCCGGTTCCGCGGTCGGAACAAGGACAAGGGTTCTACTCAAACCTGTTTGTGGTTCCCAAAAAAGAGGGAACCTTCAGACCAATCTTAGATTTAAAGATTCTAAACAAATTCCTAAGAGTTCCATCGTTCAAAATGGAAACTATTCGGACAATCTTGCCCATGATCCAAAAGGGTCAGTACATGACCACAGTGGATTTAAAAGATGCTTACCTTCACATACCGATCCACAAAGATCATCACCGGTATCTACGGTTTGCCTTCCTAGACAGGCACTACCAGTTTGTAGCTCTTCCATTCGGATTGGCTACGGCCCCAAGAATCTTCACAAAGATTCTAGGTGCCCTCCTGGCGGTACTAAGACCGCGAGGGATTTCGGTAGCTCCGTATCTAGACGACATTCTAATACAGGCTTCAAGCTTTCAAACTGCCAAGTCTCATACAGAGTTAGTTCTGGCATTTCTAAGGTCGCATGGATGGAAAGTGAACGAAAAGAAGAGTTCTCTTTTTCCTCTCACAAGAGTTCCATTCTTGGGGACTCTTATAGATTCTGTAGAAATGAAGATTTACCTGACAGAGGACAGGTTAACAAAACTTCAAGATGCATGCCGTGTCCTTCATTCCATTCAACACCCGTCAGTAGCTCAATGCATGGAGGTGATCGGCTTAATGGTAGCGGCAATGGACATAGTACCTTTTGCACGCCTACACCTCAGACCGCTGCAATTATGCATGCTAAGTCAGTGGAATGGGGATTACTCAGATTTGTCCCCTACTCTGAATCTGGATCAAGAGACCAGAAATTCTCTTCTATGGTGGCTTCATCGGCCACACCTGTCCAGGGGGATGCCATTCAGCAGGCCAGACTGGACAATTGTAACAACAGACGCCAGCCTACTAGGTTGGGGCGCTGTCTGGAATTCTCTGAAGGCTCAGGGATTATGGAATCAGGAGGAGAGTCTCCTTCCAATAAACATTCTGGAATTGAGAGCAGTTCTCAATGCCCTTCTGGCTTGGCCCCAATTAACAACTTGGGGGTTCATCAGGTTTCAGTCGGACAATATCACGACTGTAGCTTACATCAACCATCAGGGAGGGACAAAAAGCTCCCTAGCAATGATGGAAGTATCAAAGATAATTCGATGGGCAGAGTCTCACTCTTGCCACCTGTCAGCAATCCACATCCCGGGAGTGGAGAACTGGGAGGCGGATTTCTTGAGTCGCCAGACTTTTCATCCGGGGGAGTGGGAACTTCATCCGGAGGTCTTTGCCCAAATACTTCGACGTTGGGGCAAACCAGAGATAGATCTCATGGCGTCTCGCCAGAACGCCAAACTTCCTCACTACGGGTCCAGATCCAGGGATCCGGGAGCGGTTCTGATAGATGCTTTGACAGCACCTTGGAACTTCGGGATGGCTTATGTGTTTCCACCCTTCCCGCTGCTTCCTCGATTGATTGCCAAAATCAAACAGGAGAGAGCATCAGTGATTCTAATAGCACCTGCATGGCCACGCAGGACTTGGTATGCAGATCTAGTGGACATGTCATCCTGTCCACCTTGGTCTCTACCTCTAAGACAGGACCTTCTGATACAGGGTCCGTTCAAACATCAAAATCTAACTTCTCTGAAACTGACTGCTTGGAAATTGAACGCTTGATTTTATCAAAACGTGGTTTTTCTGAGTCGGTTATTGATACCCTGATACAGGCTAGGAAGCCTGTTACCAGAAAGATTTACCATAAAATATGGCGTAAATACCTATACTGGTGTGAATCCAAACGTTACTCCTGGAGTAAGGTTAGGATCTCTAGGATCTTGTCCTTTCTACAAGAGGGCTTAGAAAAGGGTTTATCGGCTAGTTCATTAAAGGGACAGATTTCAGCTCTGTCCATCTTGTTACACAGGCGTCTGTCAGAAAATCCAGACGTCCAGGCCTTTTGTCAGGCTTTAGCTAGGATCAAGCCTGTGTTTAAAGCTGTTGCTCCACCATGGAGTTTAAACTTAGTTCTTAACGTTTTACAGGGTGTTCCGTTTGAACCCCTTCATTCCATTGATATAAAATTGTTATCTTGGAAAGTTCTGTTTTTAATGGCTATTTCCTCGGCTCGAAGAGTCTCTGAGTTATCAGCATTACATTGTGATTCTCCTTATCTGATTTTTCACTCAGACAAGGTAGTTCTGCGTACTAAACCTGGGTTCTTACCTAAGGTAGTTACTAACAGGAATATCAATCAAGAGATTGTTGTTCCATCCTTGTGTCCAAATCCTTCTTCAAAGAAGGAACGTCTTCTACACAATCTGGATGTAGTTCGTGCCCTCAAGTTCTACTTGCAGGCAACTAAAGAGTTTCGTCAAACTTCTTCCCTGTTTGTCGTTTATTCTGGTCAGAGGAGAGGTCAAAAAGCTTCTGCTACCTCTCTCTCTTTTTGGCTTCGTAACATAATACGTTTAGCCTATGAGACTGCTGGACAGCAGCCTCCTGAAAGAATTACAGCTCATTCCACTAGAGCTGTGGCTTCCACTTGGGCCTTTAAGAATGAGGCCTCTGTTGAACAGATTTGCAAGGCTGCAACTTGGTCTTCGCTTCATACTTTTTCCAAATTTTACAAATTTGACACTTTTGCTTCTTCGGAGGCTATTTTTGGGAGAAAGGTTCTTCAGGCAGTGGTTCCTTCTGTATAATGAGCCTGCCTATCCCTCCCGTCATCCGTGTACTTTTGCTTTGGTATTGGTATCCCAGAAGTAATGATGACCCGTGGACTGATCACACATAACAGAAGAAAACATAATTTATGCTTACCTGATAAATTCCTTTCTTCTGTTGTGTGATCAGTCCACGGCCCGCCCTGTTTTTAAGGCAGGTAAATATCTTTTAAATTATACTCCAGTCACCACTTCACCCTTGGTTACTCCTTTCTCGTTGATTCTTGGTCGAATGACTGGGACTGACGTAGAGGGGAGGAGCTATATCAGCTCTGCTGGGTGAATCCTCTTGCATTTCCTGTTGGGGAGGAGTTATATCCCAGAAGTAATGATGACCCGTGGACTGATCACACAACAGAAGAAAGGAATTTATCAGGTAAGCATAAATTATGTTTTTCAAGGTTAACTTACATACAAACTTCTGTATATCCATATAAACTTCGAATTTGTTAGGTTTCGACTTAGGTGCAAAATTAAGACCCTTACCTAATAGTCTAATATCATCCTTACTTAAATCAACATCTGAAAGGTTAATTATTTCCTTCTTGAGTCGTATTAATTCAACCTCTTTCTGTTTGACTGACTGTACTCTACGTCCTCCTCTTGTCCCTCGTCTATTTCTAATGCCCTTTTGGAAGGTCTTCTCCTTGTTTCCCAGAAGCCTTCTGTTTGTATTGGATTCTCTTGTCCCACATTCGGACTGATATAATAGATTATATATATATATATATATATATATATATATATATATATATATATATATACACACACCCAATTTAAAGGGTATATGTAATACAATATTATATAAAATAGGGGTGCTATCTAAATATGCCAAGTAACTAGATATACAAGGATGATGATAAACACAGTTCTTAATATATTATTATCAGAAAGTAGTATCACATTTGTATAGGCATACAAGCATATAAAACAAATAAAAAGGTTACAGAAAAAAGAACCTGTATGAATGATAATGTCCTAATAGACAACTCAAAGTCCAAAAGTTCTATCAGAGTCCCCGATGGTTATGGGGGTGTAAGGCAGCTCTCCTTGATGTATAAGGCCGTCCACAACGAATTACTCTATAAAGAAACAGAGAAGGCGCCACATAGCATAATTCCGTATGGTATACCAAATTGAAAATTGTAGCTCAGAGCCTGAGGAAACAGTACATGATACTGAGAAACGCGTTGCTGTGTTTTTAATGTGTTTAAATAAACACTTTTATTGATACAAACTTGCTACATCGCTTTTTATTTGGATATCCCTGTTTGGAGTAACTCTCCAATTGCTGGAGGAGTTATAGTGCCTTTCCTGACATCCATACACCTTAAACTTTGCTGGTGACTACTATCCTGGCTGCTGGGAGCTCTAGCCAGAGAGGAGAGTTTACCGGACAACTCTGAGGTTCCGGTTTGCCCAGTCAGCACCACATCTTGGTGCTTTCTTACACGTGAGTGCATTTGAGCTACAATTTTCAATTTGGTATACCATACGGAATTATGCTATGTGGCGCCTTCTCTGTTTCTTTATACGGACTGATATAATGTATGTGTTTATATGGATATACAGAAGTTTGTACGTAAGTTAACCTTGAAAAGGTACTTTTTGAAAGATAAAGCAAATCGAGACCAAATTAATAAGACATATTTAGAAAGCAATGATTTGGGAACATTAAAAATCCTGAAAGAGCTTGAGCATACCCCTTACTCTAAGGATGTGGATCTAGGGCTAGACATTGAAACTGAAAGTCTAGATCTTTCGGGATTATCTGAATATGAAGAAGCAAGGCCAATACGCCATACGAATTTTAAATGTAAATCACTATTTTATCCGGTGAATACGCAAGGTGATCAACTGCCAGTCTTTAATAGGTTGGTTTGTGATGAATTGAATGCTGAACTCTCTAAATGTAAAGTGAATAAGTTCAATGATAATCTTGATTGGAGAGAGAGGAAGGCCCTTGATTAATTGAAAACCAATAGGGATATAGTCCTGAGATCAGCCGATAAAGGGGGTGGATTGGTTATTCAGAATAGAATTGAATATGTTGCTGAAGCACATAGGTTGCTAGGGGATTCTCTGGTTTATAAGAGATTGGATAGAGACCCTACTTCCGAATTTCAGAAAGAATTAAATTGTTTGGTAATGAAAGCTAAAGATGAGGAGGTGCTCACCGGTGATGAGGTTAATTTTATTATACAGAAAACTCCAAAGGTGCCCACGTTTTATCACTTACCAAAAGTGCACAAATGCCTAATTAACCCCCCCAGGGAGGCCTATCATTTCGGGGATTGGGTCCATCTGTTGTAGTCTATCAAAATATGTTGATTACTACCTTCAACCACTTGTAAAGAAAACAAAAGGACTTCTTAAAAGATACCAGTGAAGCTATTGATATTTTTGAAGGGATAGACTGGGAAGATGACTACTGGTGGGCTACATTTGATGTGTCATCATTATACACCAATATTACACATGAGAAGGGTGTTCAATCTATTAAACAGGCTTTTATGTATCATGATATTCCAGATGTACATTTACAGTTTATCTTAGATTCTATTATGTTTATTCTTTCTCACAATTATTTTGAGTTTGAAGATAAATTTTATTTACAGCTCAAAGGGACGGCAATGGGGACCACTTTTGCCCCCTCATATGCTAATATTTTTATGTATAATTTTGAGAAAGATTACATATGGAATAACAATCCGTTTAGTGACAACATCGTCAAGTACTATAGATATATAGACAATGTTATCATATTATGGAAGGGTACATCAGTATCCCTAACACATTTTACAGAGTACATAAATAGGAATGATTTTGATCTGGAATTCCCAGGTACTCGTTCCCAGGAGAAGATTATTTTCCTTGATATATGCCTTATGAAGAATTCTTTAGATAATAAAGTCATAGTTAAAAATCAGAGGTAGAATGTAGATAGAAATAGCTTTGTGGATGCTAAAAGAGGCCATTTAAGAAATTGGAAGTCTAACATCCCTGTGAGTCAGTATACCAGAATTAGAAGAAATTGTTCATTATTAAATGATTTTGAACAAGAGGCGAAAGAACTAGATAAAAAAGTTTTCAGCTAAGGGGTATGACTCTGGTCTTCTCAATTTAGCTAAAGAAAGAGCCAGGGAGATTGATAGGGAAAAACTTATTAGAAATTAGAATATCTCAAAGTTCAGTAAATCTGGGGACAACAAAGTACGTTTTATCACAACTTATAATGAGGGAGCTAGAGTAATTAAGAAAGTAATGAGGAAACATTGGGGTATCTTAAAATCAGACCCTGTTTTGGGTGATGTGATAGGAGATAAACACCTTCAGAAAAAATAGAAATCTAAAGAATCATTTAGCACCCAGTAAGTTAAAAAAGTCTGAAGTTGGGTCCACAAAGGCATATGAGAAGGGAGGTACACTACGTAATTGGTTATCCTTACCTATGGGCACATACAGGGAGTGCAGAATTATTAGGCAAGTTGTATTTTTGAGGATTAATTTTATTATTGAACAACAACCATGTTCTCAATGAACCCAAAAAACTCATTAATATCAAAGCTGAATAGTTTTGGAAGTAGTTTTTAGTTTGTTTTTAGTTATAGCTATTTTAGGGGGATATCTGTGTGTGCAGGTGACTATTACTGTGCATAATTATTAGGCAACTTAACAAAAACAAATATATACCCATTTCAATTATTTATTTTTACCAGTGAAACCAATATAACATCTCAACATTCACAAATATACATTTCTGACATTCAAAAACAAAACAAAAACAAATCAGTGACCAATATAGCCACCTTTCTTTGCAAGGACACTCAAAAGCCTGCCATCCATGGATTCTGTCAGTGTTTTGATCTGTTCACCATCAACATTGCGTGCAGCAGCAACCACAGCCTCCCAGACACTGTTCAGAGAGGTGTACTGTTTTCCCTCCTTGTAAATCTCACATTTAATGATGGACCACAGGTTCTCAATGGGGTTCAGATCAGGTGAACAAGGAGGCCATGTCATTAGATTTTCTTCTTTTATACCCTTTCTTGCCAGCCACGCTGTGGAGTACTTGGACGCGTGTGATGGAGCATTGTCCTGCATGAAAATCATGTTTTTCTTGAAAGATGCAGACTTCTTCCTGTACCACTGCTTGAAGAAGGTGTCTTCCAGAAACTGGCAGTAGGACTGGGAGTTGAGCTTGACTCCATCCTCAACCCGAAAAGGCCCCACAAGCTCATCTTTGATGATACCAGCCCAAACCAGTACTCCACCTCCACCTTGCTGGCGTCTGAGTCGGACTGGAGCTCTCTGCCCTTTACCAATCCAGCCACGGGCCCATCCATCTGGCCCATCAAGACTCACTCTCATTTCATCAGTCCATAAAACCTTAGAAAAATCAGTCTTGAGATATTTCTTGGCCCAGTCTTGACGTTTCAGCTTGTGTGTCTTGTTCAGTGGTGGTCATCTTTCAGCCTTTCTTACCTTGGCCATGTCTCTGAGTATTGCACACCTTGTGCTTTTGGGCACTCCAGTGATGTTGCAGCTCTGAAATATGGCCAAACTGGTGGCAAGTGGCATCTTGGCAGCTGCACGCTTGACTTTTCTCAGTTCATGGGCAGTTATTTTGCGCCTTGGTTTTTCCACACGCTTCTTGCGACCCTGTTGACTATTTTGAATGAAATGCTTGATTGTTCGATGATCACGCTTCAGAAGCTTTGCAATTTTAAGAGTGCTGCATCCCTCTGCAAGATATCTCACTATTTTTGACTTTTCTGAGCCTGTCAAGTCCTTCTTTTGACCCATTTTGCCAAAGGAAAGGAAGTTGCCTAATAATTATGCACACCAGATATAGGGTGTTGATGTCATTAGACCACACCCCTTCTCATTACAGAGATGCACATCACCTAATATGCTTAATTGGTAGTAGGCTTTCGAGCCTATACAGCTTGGAGTAAGACAACATGCATAAAGAGGATGATGTGGTCAAAATACTAATTTGCCTAATAATTCTGCACTCCCTGTATAAATACAATAAAGGGAAATGTAATATGTGTTCACATGTTAAAAAAGGTAATGCGTTTGGAAATTCAGAGGGGTCTAAGCACTTTGAGATTAGACATAGATGTAACTGTGAGACCACATACACTGTGTACCTTTTAAGGTGTAAATGTGAGTTGCTATATGTAGGGCCCACTAAAAGAAAGACGAGGACCAGGTTTAATGAACACCTATATAATATAAAGAATGGCCTTAATAAACATAGTGTTCCCAACCATTTTTCTTTGGTTCATGGTAGTGACCCCAGGGGTCTTGAGATCCAGATAATTGATTGGATACCCCCTGATAACAAAAACAGACTGAGATCATTGAGACAAAAAGAAACAGAATGGATATATAAATTGAAAACTTTGGATCCGTATGGATTAAACATCGATTTGGATGTTCAAGCTTTTCTGTGATCTTTTTGTCATGATGCATTCTGTCTATTCTGTTTATTTTGTTTATTTTGCTTTCTTTTCTTTGTTGTGCTGTATTGGCTGTATTGGGTTTATTTATTAATTTTATTTATGTTATCCATGCATGTTGATGTTGAATTTTTCATTTTATTTCGTTTCAGGATATCACTTTTGAAATAGACATATACATATGTGCATGTATGTGTGTGTATATATGTGTGTATATATATATATATGTGTGTGCATAATTGTATGCGTATATATGTATATGCAACATGAAGACTTTTGCATAAGTTGTTTATGTGTAAATTTTTCTTTAGGGGTATTTGTGTATTATTGTATAGAATAATTTAATAATTGGTATGATTCTAGTGGATTTTTGTAGATGTCAAAAATAAACACACATATATATATATATATATATATATATATATATATATATTATGAAAAAATATATTTTTTTATATTTTATTTTCTATTTATGATGATATTGTTTTTAATAGACATGTATTACTTTCATTATGAAGTATAGATATGATTACAGCGGTTGTATATATTTACAGTGCAGATCTAATATGAATTGTTTTTAACATGATGTACTTTTACTATGTATTTTTACTATGTATTTTATTATGTATTTTTATCATGAATGTTATGTAATTTGAAGCAAATGAGCTCTTTTTATTTAATACGGTTAATGTATGTATTTATTTTGTATGTGAGCCCATTTGTACAAACTGTATATGTTTTGTAAAAGCATTGTTCGTTGTGATATGGGTGTATAAGGATAGTTAGCCTTAGATTGGTTAGAACACAGACCAATGGGAAGCTACCTTTGGCTTGAAATATAGACACACACCCCTGTTGAAATATCCTGCTCTTGAAAAAGCCCGGGCGTACTCCGGGGGAAATGCGTTGAGCTTACCGGTCGAGTCCGCTGCTGGAGAAGGTGCCCTGCTGCTGGAGGCTGAGTTCGGGAGGAGAACATCCCCTGTCAGAAGTATCGGTTAGCCGTGGCGACCTGTATCAGCGGACAGAAACCCCATATGTTCACAACATAATTTGTGAAATACTTGAAAGAATTTACTGTTTGTAAGTAGAACTTTTATTGAATTGTTGCATCTGTTAATAAAACTACCTTGAATCGTGTCCCTTTGCGCTGTCCTCTGTCACACAGATTGTTTGTCCATAGTGTAGTAGACAACCCAAAGTAATGATCTAGGCCCATTTTGGTATATTTTATGCCATTATTTCACTGCCAAATGCGATCAAATAAAAAAAATTGTTTAACTTTTTCACAATTTTAGGTTTCTCACTGAAATTATTTACAAACAGTTAGTGCAATCATGGCACAAGTGGTTGTAAATTCTTCTATAGGACCCCTTTAGTAATTAGAAGACTGCAAAATGCTGCTGCGCACCACACTTGTATTATGCACAGCAGTTAAGAGGTTAATTAGGTAGCTTGTAGGGTTAATTTAGCTTTAGTGTAGAGATCAGCCACCCACCTAACGCATCTCACCCCCTGACCCTCCTCAAACAGCTCCCTTCCCACCCCCACCCCACAATTGTCACCGCCATCAGTATAAAAATAAAGGTGTTTTTTTTTAATATATATATTTTAAGTGTATGATCCCCCAACCTCCCTGACCCCCCCCCAAACAGCTCTCTCAGCCTCCCCCTTCTGCCAGTACCCATTTTACTTACAAATGTGCAATTTTATTAAAATAAATATGAAATCTACATTTTCCGTAGTGTAGCTTCCCCAACTCAATACCCTCCCCCCTCCTGGATCGCTTTCCAAACCATTTTTTGCCCCTCCTGGATCCCTCTCCCTATTCTAAACTGAACCATTTCCCTACTGTAAAAAATGGTTATGTCCATGCGCGCGCGCTCTCCCGCCCCCCCCCCCCCCTCCTCGAGTGCTCATGGACCAACGGATCCGGAACAAGCACCAGCATGGGCTGCCCACCCACATCCCTGCAGCTGCTCCCACCCACCAACGATTGGCACCATGCTGGCCGATGCAGAGAGGGCGACAGAGTGGCTCTCTGCATCGAATGCTTAAAAAACGGTATTGCAGGATGCCTCAATATCGAGGCATCACTGCAATACCCTAAAAGCAGCTGGAAGCGATCATGATCACTTCCAGTGCTTTAAAACCCTGAGGACATACAGGGTACGTCCTTGGTCACTAAGTGACATTTTTTGTAGGACGTACCATGTACGTCCTTGGTCGTTAGTTAGTTAGTACAGCCTCAGAGGGGGTGAAAGAAATTTACTGTTCAGACATTTATTGTGAGAACTGATAAATCTGTAAACAGGCAGTAATCTTAATTTTAAAAAATGTCTGCAATTGCACACACATCAAATAAACATGAATTTTCTGCTCATCATTCATAATGTTCATATCATCATTAAAGGGGCATTCAAGTCATTTTTTTATTAATGCATGAGAAGCTTGAATTATATTGCTATTGATGTGCTTCTTTAAATATATGTAAAACACCTACCACATTCCTTTATCAGTCTCTTTTTAAATAACACAATTCAGTTTTTCCATAGAATAAATAAAGTATAAGATCATGACTCTCTCTCAAATATTTGTAGTCAATTTAAATACTTGGTTCACTTATGTCTTTGGTAAAATAAAAATGCTAGCAGTTTCACGTCTGTCTTTCCAAAGTAACTTGCATTTAAAGCAGATTATTTAATGCCTTCGGCTGATATAACCTTCCCGAACCTATTAAAGATTAAGGCTTATAGGTTTAGACACTGCTTGTTCAGTGTTGGTTTTGCCTTAGGTAAAAGAAAAAATCAATCATTTTGGCCTTAACAAGATATTTAAGAAGATGGAAAAGGTTTACTTTCTGGAAATTCTTATCTAATAACAAGGAAACATGAGAAAACAATATCTAGTTCCTTGAACAGCTTTAGGTTCCACAGTTACACCCATATAGATTACACAAGCAGATCTATGCTTTCTCAGATGCCATAACATCAGCCGCACATATAAAGGCCGTGGACAGCTAAGGGTTACTCTACATAGGATTTCTTGTTCCCATACATTTAATGAGATGCATATGTACTGGCATAAAGAAAGTAAAAAAAAACAAAAAAACATTTTAAGTTTGTTACTTATTAAAAGAATGGATGAGTGTGGCCGTGGAAGTTCAAAAAAGATTTAATGTGGTTCAAATGGATGAATATGTAAAGAAATAGGAGATTGACCTAGGAAGTATAAATGTCTTCACCTTTAAAAAATCTGCAGGACAAGACATGGAAAAGCAAGGGGACTTTGCTTGCAGGGTTGCTGGCTGTCAATGCAGGGAGAGTGGTGACTATTTACAAAATAAATCTGTAAAGTGCACTTTTTGGAACAGGACATTTCAGTGCTGCAGTTGCCAGTCCCTGGGACACAACAGAACAGATTCTGGTAGAAAAGCTATAGGGGTCTATCTATCAAGCTCCGTACGGAGCTTGAGGTCCCGTGTTTCTGGCGAGCCTGCAGGCTCACCAGAAACACCGGTTATGAAGCAACCCTGCAGGGGGCGGCGTTGCACCAGCAGCTCTTGTGAGCTGCTGGTGCAATGCTGAATACGGAGAGCGTATTGCTCTCCGCATTCAGCGATGTCTGTCGGACCTGATCCGCACTGTCGGATCAGGTCCAACAGACATTTCATAAATAGGCCTCATAGTCTAGTTCACCAGATTTTTTAATGTTAAACTCTGTTTCTCTTGTTAAGTGTGTTCAGTCCACGGGTCATCCATTACTTATGGGATATATTCTCCTTCCCAACAGGAAGTTGCAAGAGGATCACCCAAGCAGAGCTGCTATATAGCTCCTCCCCTCACATGTCATATCCAGTCATTCTCTTGCAACCCTCAACAAAGAAGGAGGTTGCGAGAGGAGTTGGAGTTTTTACTTAATTATTCTTCAATCAAAAGTTTGTTATTTTAAATGGCACCGGAGTGTGCTGTTTTTTCTATCTCAGGCAGTATTTGGAAGAGGAATCTGCCTGTGTTTCTATGATCTTAGAAGACGTAACTAAGATCCACTGGCTGTTCTCGACATTCTGAGGAGTGGGGTAACTTCAGAAAATGGGAATAGCATGCGGGGTCCCCCGCTAATGAGGTATGTGCAGTACAATATTTTCTGGGAATGGAATTGACTAAGAAAACACTGCTGTTACCCATATGATGTAAGTACAGCCTTAAATGCAGTAGTAGCGACTGGTATCAGGCTGATAAATGTATGCGCAGTTGAGTTATTTTCTAGGGACTAGAATTTGACTGAGAAAATACTGTTAATGCTGAAATAATGTTTAAGCCTTATCTGCAGTAGAAGCGACTGGTAGCAGGCTTAGTGATAACTTTGCATGACATTTAAAAAGTTTGTTTTTAAAACGTTTACCGGCATGTTATTCGTTTTGTGAGGTACTTTGGTGATAAATCCTTTTTGGGCATGATTTTTTTCCACATGGCTAATAGAAACCGTTATATCAGGTCTCCCACTATTGTAATATGAGTGGGAGGGGCCTTCTTTTAGCGCCTTGTTGCGCAGTTAAAATTCTAGCACAGTCTTCCTGCTTCTTCCTCCTTGATCCAGGACGTCTCTAGAGAGCTCAGGGGTTTTCAAAATTCGTTTTTGAGGGAGGTAATCAGTCACAGCAGACCTGTGACAGTGTGTTTGACTGTGATAAAAGCGTTAAATCTTAATTTGATATCCGTTTTTGGGTGTCGAGGGGTTAATCATCCTTTTGCTAATGGGTGCAATCCTCTACTAATTAATACTTTTACCGTTAAGAATTGTTGACTATAACTGAATTAGTTCATTGTTATTCAACAGTGTTTTTGATAAGCGCTGCAGTGTTTTTTATATTGCTTAGAACTTATTGAAAGTAATTTCCAAGCTTGCTAGCTTCATTGCTAGTCTGTTTAAACATGTCTGATACAGAGGAATCTGCTTGTTCATTATGTTCAAAAGCCGATGTGGAGCCCAATAGAAATATGTGTACCAATTGTATTGATATTACTTTAAATAAAAGTCAATCTTTACCGATAAAGAAATTATCACCAGACAACGAGGGGGAAGTTATGCCATCTAACTCTCCTCACGTGTCAGTACCTTCGTCTCCCGCTCGGGAGGTGCGTGAGATTGAGGCGCCAAGTACATCAAGGCACTTACAAATCACTTTACATGATATGGCTAATGTTATGAAAGAAGTATTATACAATATGCCCGAGTTAAGAGGCAAGCACGATAGCTCTGGGTTAAGGACAGAGCGCGCCGATGACACGAGAGCCATGTCTGATACTGCGTCACAATTTGCAGAACATGAGGACGGAGAGCTTCATTCTGTGGGTGACGGTTCTGATTCGGGGAGACCGGATTCAGAAATTTTGAATTTTAAATTTAAGCTTGAGAACCTCCGCGCCACACGAGACTTATGGCAGACGGTCCCTAAGGTGGAGGGAGCAGTTTCTACTTTAGCCAAGCGTACCACTATTCCGGTGGAGGATAGTTGTGCTTTCTCAGATCCAATGGATAAAAAGTTAGAGGGTTACCTTAAGAAAATGTTTGTTCAACAAGGTTTTATATTACAGCCTCTTGCATGCATTGCGCCTGTCACTGCTGCAGCGGCATTCTGGTTTGAGTCTCTGGAAGAGGCGATTCGCACAGCACCATTGGACGAGACTTTGAGCAAGCCTAGAACGCTTAAGCTAGCTAATGCTTTTGTTTCGGATGCCGTAGTGCATTTAACCAAACTTACGGCTAAGAATTCCGGATTCGCCATACAGGCGCGCAGAGCGCTATGGCTTAAATCCTGGTCAGCAGATGTAACTTCTAAGTCTAAACTACTGAATATTCCTTTCAAAGGGCAGACCTTATTCGGGCCCGGCTTGAAGGAAATTATTGCTGACATTACTGGAGGTAAGGGCCACACCCTTCCTCAGGACAGGGCCAAATTAAAGGCCAAACAGTCTAATTTTCGTGCCTTTCGTAATTTCAAGGCAGGAGCAGCATCAATTTCCTCCGCTCCAAAACAGGAAGGAACTACTGCTCGTTACAGACAAGGTTGGAGAGGCAACCAGTCATGGAACAAGGGCAAGCAGGCCAGAAAGCCTACTTCCGCCCCTAAGACAGCATGAAGACAGGGCCCCCTTTCCGGAGACGGATCTAGTGGGGGGCAGACTTTCTCTCTTCGCCCAGGCTTGGGCAAGAGATGTACAGGATTCCTGGACGTTGGAGATTGTATCTCAGGGATATCTTCTGGATTTCAAAACTTCTCCTCCACAAGGGAGGTTTCATCTGTCAAGGTTATCAACAAACCTAGTAAAGAAAGAGGCATTTCTACAATGTGTACAAGACCTCTCAGTGATGGGAGTGATCCACCCAGTTCCGCGAACGGAACAAGGGCAAGGGTTTTACTCAAATCTGTTTGTGGTTCCCAAAAAAGAGGGAACATTCAGACCAGTCTTAGACTTAAAAATCTTAAACAAATTTCTAAGGGTTCCATCGTTCAAAATGGAAACCATTCGGACCATCCTACCCATGATCCAAGAGGGTCAGTATATGACCACAGTGGACTTAAAGGATGCCTACCTTCACATACCGATTCACAAAGATCATTATCGGTACCTAAGGTTTGCCTTTCTAGACGGGCATTACCAGTTTGTAGCTCTTCCCTTCGGGTTAGCTATGGCTCCGAGAATTTTTACAAAGGTTCTGGGTTCGCTTCTGGCGGTACTAAGACCGCGAGGCATAGCGGTGGCTCTGTACCTAGACGACATTCTGATACAAGCGTCAAGTTTTCAAAATGCAAAGTCTCATACAGAGATAGTTCTAGCATTTCTGAGGTCGCATAGGTGGAAAGAGAACATGGAAAAGAGTTCTCTGTTTCCACTCACAAGGGTCCCTTTCCTAGGGACTCTTATAGATTCTGTAGAGATGAAGATTTACCTGACGGAGTCCAGGTTATCAAAGATTCTAAATGCTTGCCGTGTCCTTCATTCCATTCCAAGCCCATCAGTAGCTCAGTGCATGGAAGTAATCGGCTTAATGGTCGCGGCAATGGACATAGTACCATTTGCGCGCCTGCATCTCAGACCGCTGCAATTATGCATGCTGAGTCAGTGGAATGGGGATTACTCAGATCTGTCCCCTTTACTGTATCTGGACCAGGAGACCAGGGATTCTCTTCTCTGGTGGTTGTCTCGGGTTCATCTGTCCAAAGGAATGACCTTTCACAGACCAGATTGGACAATTGTATCAACAGATGCCAGCCTACTAGGCTGGGGCGCAGTCTGGAACTCCCTAAAGGCTCAGGGATCGTGGACTCAGGAGAAGAAACTCCTTCCAATAAACATTCTGGAATTAAGAGCAATATTCAATGCTCTCCTAGCTTGGCCTCAGCAACACTGAGGTTCATCAGGTTTCAGTCGGACAACGTCACGACTGTAGCCTACATCAATCATCAAGGAGGAACCAGGAGTTCCCTAGCGATGTTAGAAGTCTCAAAGATAATTCGCTGGGCAGAGTCTCACTCTTGCCACCTGTCAGCGATCTACATCCCAGGTGTAGAGAACTGGGAGGCGGACTTTAGCTTTGGTATTGGTATCCCATAAGTAATGGATGACCCGTGGACTGAACACACTTAACAAGAGAAAACATAATTTATGCTTACCTGATAAATTTATTTCTCTTGTAGTGTGTTCAGTCCACGGCCCGCCCTATCTTTTTTGAGGCAGGTTCTAAATTTTAAATTATAACTCCAGTCACCACTGCACCCTATAGTTTCTCCTTTCTCGTCTTGTTTCGGTCGAATGACTGGATATGACATGTGAGGGGAGGAGCTTTATAGCAGCTCTGCTTGGGTGATCCTCTTGCAACTTCCTGTTGGGAAGGAGAATATATCCCATAAGTAATGGATGACCCGTGGACTGAACACACTACAAGAGAAATAAATTTATCAGGTAAGCATAAATTATGTTTTTTCAGGTGCTCAGGATTACGTGAGTTTCTTTGAAATTTGCCAGTTTTGTAGGCAACCTCATTGATTGGAATTGCAGATAATTTGAAGATGGTTGAGTTAGACTTCACACTCACTACACACTGCCGACTACACAAACACACTGCGGATACACCATTATTGGACTGCTGTTCATGGGTGGCAATGGGTAACTTAGAGTTAAAGGGACAGTCAACACCAGAATTTTTGTTGTTTTAAAAAAATAGATAATACCTTTATTACCCATTCCCCAGTTTTGCATAACCAAGACAGTTATAATAACACACATTTTACCTCTGTAATTACCTTGTATATTTGCCTCTGCAAACTGCCACCTTAATTCAGTTCTTTTGACAGACTTGCATTTTAGCCAATCAGTACTTACTCCTAGGTAACTCCACGTGCGTGAGCACAGTGTTATCTTTATGATTCACATGAACTAACACCCTCTAGTAGTGAAAAACTGTCAAAATGCATTCAGATTAGAGGCAGCCTTCAAGGTCTAAGAGATTATCATATGAGCCTACCTAGGTTTTGCTTTCATCTAAGAATACCAAGAGAACAAAGCAAAATTGGCTTTTGAATCCTGAAAGTTTATTTTGGACTCGAATGTCCCTTTAAAGAGGGTTGGATCAGTGATCAAATGATTATGTGTCAGTAGGAGCACTAACCCTTCCCTTTCTATGAGGGGACAATTCGGTACATGACGCTGTTCTGTACTAGCAAAGCAAGTTTTTTTTTCCCAGCTAAGAAAATCTAAATATTTAACAACCAATACTGTAAAACATTTCTTTTGTTTACTGATTTTAAGATCATAATACATTTTTGTATTAGTATGGATTTTTTTTTACTTCAGAAAGAGTGTTCCTGCAGCAAACAATCTCTTCAGAAGTGAGCAATTGGTTGGACATAGAACTTTGTCATCCCTTGTAAATAAAGTAATACAATATCACATAAACTAAAGAAAAGGTATTTAATGTAAAAGAAATACAGAAAAAAATTCAGCCGGTTGAGTATTAGTCAGATGTACCTATCAGCCAATGATGGAAATGCACAACTGGTACAGCTGTAATAGTTTCAAATCCTTTTAGAAAGGTTTTTCCTCACTTTTTTCAAGAAAAAAAAGAAAAAAATCACTATGTTTAAATGCTGCCTTTTGAAAGCAGAAACTAGCAAACTCCGGCCTAGATTTGGAGTTTTGTCGGTAACGACCCGAAAAACTAACGCCGGCTTTTTTCTGGCCGCACCATAAAAATAACTCTGGTATCGAGAGTCCGCATAAAGGCTGCGTTAGGCTCCAAAAAAGGAGCGTAGAGCATTTTTAACGCAGCTTCAACTCTCGATACCAGAGTTGCTTACGGACGCGGCCAGCCTCAAAAACGTGCTCGTGCACAATTCCCCCATAGGAAACAATGGGGCTGTTTGAGCTGAAAAAAAAACCAAACACCTGCAAAAAAGCCGCGTTCAGCTCCTAACACAGCCCCATTGTTTGCTATGCGGTAACCCTTCCTACGTCTGCACTTAACACTCTAACATGTACCCCGAGTCTAAACACCCCTAACCTTACACTTATTAACCCCTAATCTGCCGCCCCCGCTATCGCTGACCCCTGCATATTATTATTAACCCCTAATCTGCCGCTCCGTAAACCGCCGCTACTTACATTATTCCTATGTACCCCTAATCTGCTGCCCCTAACACCACCGACCCCTATATTATATTTATTAACCCCTAATCTGCCCCCCACAACGTCGCCTCCACCTGCCTACACTTATTAACCCCTAATCTGCCGACCGGACCTGAGCGCTACTATAATAAAGTTATTAACCCCTAATCCGCCTCACTAACCCTATCATAAATAGTATTAACCCCTAATCTGCCCTCCCTAACATCGCCGACACCTAACTTCAATTATTAACCCCTAATCTGCCCTCCCTAACATCGCCGACACCTAACTTCAATTATTAACCCCTAATCTGCCGACCGAATCTCGCATTCTATTGGCTGATCGGATCAGCCAATCGGATTGAACTTGATTCTGATTGGCTGATTCCATCAGCCAATCAGAATATTCTTACCTTAATTCCGATTGGCTGATAGAATCCTATCAGCCAATCGGAATTTGAGGGACGCCATCTTGGATGACGTCATTTAAAGGAACCGTCATTCGTCGTTCAGTCGTCGGCCAGGATGGATGTTCCGCGGTGGAGGTCTTCAGGATGCTGCCGCTTCGCTCCGGATGGATGCCGCTTGGATGAAGACTTCAACCGGATGGAAGACCTCTTCTGGCCCGCTTGGATGAAGACTTCAGCCGGATCATGGACCTCTTCAGCCCCCCGCTTGGGCTTGGATCAGGACATTGGAGGAGCTCTTCTGGACCGATCGGTGAACCTGGTATGGTGAAGACAAGGTAGGATGATCTTCAGGGGCTTAGTGTTAGGTTTATTTAAGGGGGGTTTGGGTTAGATTAGGGGTATGTGGGTGGTGGGTTGTAATGTTGGGGGGGGTATTGTATGTTTTTTTTTACAGGCAAAAGAGCTGAATTTCTTGGGGCATGCCCCGCAAAGGGCCCTGTTCAGGGCTGGTAAGGTAAAAGAGCTTTGAACTTTAGTAATTTAGAATAGGGTAGGGCATTTTTTTATTTTGGGGGGCTTTGTTATTTTATTAGGGGGCTTAGAGTAGGTGTAATTAGTTTAAAATTGTTGTAATATTTTTCTTATGTTTGTAAATATTTTTTTATTTTTTGTAACTTAGTTCTTTTTTATTTTTTGTACTTTAGCTAGTTTATTTAATTGTATTTATTTGTAGCAATTGTATTTAATTAATTTATTGATAGTGTAGTGTTAGGTTAATTGTAGGTAATTGTAGGTAGTTTATTTAATTAATTTATTGATAGTCTAGTGTTAGGTTTATTTGTAACTTAGGTTAGGATTTCTTTTACAGGTAAATTTGTAATTATTTTAACTATTTTAGCTATTAAATAGTTCTTAACTATTTAATAGCTATTGTACCTGGTTAAAATAAATACAAAGTTACCTGTAAAATAAATATAAATCCTAAAATAGCTATAATATAATTATAATTTATATTGTAGCTATATTAGGATTTATTTTACAGGTAAGTATTTAGCTTTAAATTGGAATAATTTATTTAATAAGAGTTAATTAATTTTGTTAGATTTAAATTATATTTAACTTAGGGGGGTGTTAGTATTAGGGTTAGACTTAGCTTTATGGTCAATACATTTATTAGAATAGCGGCGAGATTCGGTCGGCAGATTAGGGGTTAATATTTGAAGTTAGGTGTCGGCGATGTTAGGGAGGGCAGATTAGGGGTTAATACTATTTATGATAGGGTTAGTGAGGCGGATTAGGGGTTAATAACTTTATTATAGTAGCGCTCAGGTCCGGTCGGCAGATTAGGGGTTAATAAGTGTAGGCAGGTGGATGCGACGTTGTAGGGGGCAGATTAGGGGTTAATAAATATAATATAGGGGTTGGCGGTGTTAGGGGCAGCAGATTAGGGGTACATAAGGATAACGTAGGTGGCGGCGCTTTGCGGTCGGCAGATTAGGGGTTAATAAGTGTAGGCAGGTGGAGGCGACGTTGAGGGGGGCAGATTAGGGGTTAATAAATATAATACAGGGGTCGGCGGTGTTAGGGGCAGCAGATTAGGGGTACATAAGGATAACGTAGGTGGCGGTCGGCAGATTAGGGGTTAAAAATTTTTTTTCGAGTGTCGGCGATGTGGGGGGACCTCGGTTTAGGGGTACATAGGTAGTTTATGTGTGTTAGTGTACTTTAGAGCACAGTAGTTAAGAGCTTTATAAACCGGCGTTAGCCCAGAAAGCTCTTAACTACTGACTTTTTTCCTGCGGCTGGAGTTTTGTCGTTAGATGTCTAACGCTCACTTCAGAAACGACTCTAAATACCGGAGTTAGAAAAATCCCATGGAAAAGATAGGATACGCAATTTACGTAAGGGGATCTGCGGTATGGAAAAGTCGTGGCTGGAAAGTGAGCGTTAGACCCTATTTTGAGTGACTCCAAATACCGGCGGTAGCCTAAAACCAGCGTTAGGAGCCTCTAACGCTGGTTTTCACGGCTACCGCCAAACTCTAAATCTAGGACTCCTATAGGTGTAGATATTCCTTAAATGTATGTATTTTCATTTAAATGAATTAATGTAAATTCTCTTTTTCTGGGAGAGAAAACCCTTATCTCTTGCCCCAGTAATTCCAAAATCTTACATTGTAATTGTATCCCCTATTGACATTTGTTATGATTGTTTACCTTTTTCTATGACATTTAGGGCTAGATTACCTATTAGCAATTTTATAGTTACGAGTGAGTTAAAAGGGGATTATCGTGGGTGTTTGCGTGCGTTGGGCTAGCAATACCTTAGAGCTCTAGTTAACCTTTCACAAAACAAATACATTACAAAGTACAGTTACACTATAATAACAGTAGCTAATAAAAATTATTTAAAAAAATATTGCACAAAAAAGTTATAAGGGCTCAAAGATATGAGGTCTCAGGTGTTAGAAAAAAAGGCTGCAAAGGGCTTTAACATAGAGATACATACATATACATATCTAAATAATAATAAAAAGCTTCTATAGCAGTTAATGTTCCACTTGTAATCTGGCCTTTTTTTGTGGTTTGTTGAAACATATTGGGCTAGATAACACGTAGCACTTTAACTGTTGTACATGAGTGCAATCTGTTTTTTGCGTTCGTCGAAAATAGCACACATATTACATTAAGTTGCAAGAGCGCAATCGTATTTAATGTTTGCGTATAGAGCAGTGCGTTAAAAAAAGTTACATAAAACACAACATAAATATATTCAAAATTACAGTTACACTCATATAAACACTATCTGATAAAAATGATTCATATAAATATTAACCCCTTCGCTACAGAAGTAGAGCCTTGTTTTTTGTATTTACCTTTCAAAACTATATATTTTTTAAGTAGACAACCCAAGGTATTGATCAAGGCCCATTTTGGTATATTTCATGCCACCAATTTACCGCCAAATGCCATTATATAAAAAAAAAGTTTAATTTTTCACTGAAATTATTTACATACCACTTTTGCAATCATGACACAAATGGATGTAAAATCTTCTCTGGGATCCCCTTTGTTCAGAAATAGCAGACATACATGGCTTTGCTAATGGTTTTTGGTAATTAGAATGCCGCTGATTGCAACTGCGCACCACACTTCTATTATTCCTGGCACTGAAGGGGTTAATCAGGTAACTTGTAAGGTTTATTTTAGATTTAGTGTAAATATTACCCTCTCACCTAACACCTCCCATCCTCTGATCCCTACCTGATCCCTCCCAAACAGCTCTCTCCCCTCCCTCAGTCACCACTGGCCACCACCATCTTTGGTACTGGCAGACAGTCTGCCAGTATGCAGTTCAGTTTTTTGGGGTTTTAAATTATTATTTTTTTTAATACATATTTTTTCTGCAGTGTAACGATCCTCCTCAACCCTCCCACCTCCCTGATCCCCCCAAATAGCTCTCTAGCCCTCCTTCTCCCACTAATGGTGGCCATCTTTGGTACTGGAAGCTGTCTGCCAATACCTAATACATATATATTTTTATTTTTTATTTTTCTGTAGTGTAGTGGTCCCCCCTCCCTTGATCATTAATTAGGGCCCCCCCCCAACCCCTCACATTTTTTCTATAGTGTAGCTTCCCATCCCAGTGTCGGGTTACTGCACATGAAGAATTGCTAACTTCAATGCGCATTATTGAAATATTAAATATTAAAAAACATTCAGCTAGATTGCGAGTTTTGAGCGCTATACATTTTTGGCGTTATTTCAGGCTTGTGTGGGCAATATGGAGGCGTTGAGCTACATACCACACAGAAATCAAGCTCTGCTTTGACGTGCTCGTGCACAATTTCCCCATAGACATCAATGGGAGAGCCGGTAAAAAAAAAGCCTAACACCTGCGATCACGGTAAAAAAAAACTGTAACGCAGCCCCATTGATGTCTATGGGGAAAAAGAAAATAATGTTTAAACCTAACACCCTAACATAAACCCTATGTCTAAATACCCCTAATCTGCTGCCCCTAACATCGCTGATGCCTGCCTATAGTTATTAACCCCTAATCTGCTGCCCCTAACATCGCCGCCACTTACATTACAGCTATTAACCCCTAATCTGCTACCCCTAACATCGCTGCCACCTACATTACAGTTATTAACCCCTAATCTGCTGCCCCTAACATCGCCACCACCTACCTACACTTATTAACCCCTAATCTGCCGCCCCCAATGTCGCTGCCACTATACTAAAGTTATTAACTCCTAAATCTAACCCTAACGTAACCCTAACCCTAAGCATAACCCTAACGTAAGCCTAAGTCTAACCCTAACACCCCCTAACTTAAATATATTTAAAATAAATCTAAATAAACCTTACAATTATTAACTAAATAATTCATATTTAAAACTAAATACATGCTTACCTGTAAAAAAAAAAAAACCTTAGCTAGCTTCATAATAACTAATAGTTATATTGTCGCTATCTTAGGTTTTATTTTTATTTCACAGGTAAGTTTGTATTTATTTTAACTAGGTAGACTAGTTAGTAAATAGTTATTAACTATTTACTAGCTACCTAGTTAAAATAAATACAAAGTTACCTGTAAAATAAATCCTAACCTGCCTTATACTAAAACCTAACAGTACAATAAAATGAAATACATTAAATTAATAAAATACAATTTACTAACTTACAAAAAAAAATAAACACTAAATTACAAAAAATAAAAAACGAAATTATCAAAAATAAAAATGAATTACTCCTAATCTAATAGCCCTAGCAAAATAAAAAAGCCCCCCCAAAATAAAAAAAAAACCCTAGCCTACACTAAACTGCCAATAGCCCTTAAAAGGGCCTTTTGCGGAGCATTGCCCCAAAGAAATCAGCTCTTTTACATTGCAATAAAAAATACAAACAACTACCCAAATAATTTTGTTTTTTATTTTTTGTAATTTAGTGTTTATTTTTTTTTGTAAGTTAGTAAATTTGTATTTTATTAATTTTAATTTATTTCATTTTATTGTAATGTTAGGTTTTAGTGTAAGAAAAGAATGTCCAGCACGGAGGGTACTGTATGCACGCCACAGGAGCACCACAAAACTCCTCAATAAATCAACAATAAATCCAGAATGTGGCAGCAAAACAGGAATTTATTATAAACACACAAGGGAACAGCAGAGCAACGTTTCGGGAGTAATCCCTTTGTCAAGCCCGAAACGTTGCTCTGCTGTTCCCTTGTGTGTTTATAATAAATTCCTGTTTTGCTGCCACATTCTGGATTTATTGAGGTTTTAGTGTAAGGCAGGTTAGCTTTTATTTTACAGGTAACATTGTATTTATTTTAGCTAGGTAGCTAGTAAATAGTTAATAACAATTTACTAACTAGTCTACCTAGTTAAAAAAAATACAAACTTACCTGTGAAATAAAAATAAAACCTAAGATAGCTACAATATAACTATTAGTTATTTTGTAGTTAACTTATTTTTTTTTTTTTACAGGTAAGTATGTATTTAGTTTTAAATCGGAATTATTTAGTTAATAATGGTAAGGTTTATTTAGATATATTTTAATTATATTTAAGTTAGGGGGGTTAGGGTTACTTTAGGGTTAGGATTAGGGGTTAATATATTTATTTTAGTATATTTCGTTGTGTTGGGCTTGCGGTTTAGTGGTTATTAGGTTTATTAAAGCGGTGGTGTGGGCGGATGGCAGATTAGGGGTTAATAATATTTAAATAGTGTTTGCTATGCGGGAGGGCGGCGGTTTATGGATTAATAGGTTTATTATAGTGGCGACGATGTCGGGGAGCGGCGGAATAGCGGAATAGGGTCAATACATTTTAATAGTGGCGGCAATATCGGGAGCAGCAGATTAGGGGTTAATAAATGTATTATAGTGTTTGCGATGTGGGAGGGCCTTGGTTTAGGGGTTAATAGGCAGTTTATGGGTGTTAGTGTACTTTTTAACACGTAAGTTATGAGTTTTATGGTACAGCTTTGTAAAGTAAAACTCATAACTACTGACTTTAGATGGCGGTACGGATCTTGTCAGTATAGAGTGTACCGCTCACTTTTTGGCCTCCCAGTCAAACTCGTTATACCGGCGCTATGGGAGTCCCATTGAAAAAGTACTTTTAAAAAAGTGCGGTACTGACGTTGTTTGACGGCCAAAAAGGTGTGCGGTACACCTATACCTAATAGCCTTGTAATAGCGGCGTTAAGGAAAAAGCAGCGTTATGAAGCATAATGCTGCTTTTTCACATATAACGCAAAACCCGTAATCTAGCTGATTAATAATAATTATTAAACATACTGTTACTATCTAAAATAAATATAGTGTGTATATATATATATATATATATATATATATATATATACACTATGGATTATTTAGATTTTTTTTACAGTATCTATAATAATTTTTAATAATTATTATAAATATTTTTAAATATTTTATATTTCATATTCCAATAACACGCATTGAGTTTAAAAATTCTTCATGTGCGCTAACCCGACACCGCGTTAAACCTAAATAGCATATTTTACATATGTTCTTCACAGAAAATCAATTAATGTTAATTTAAAATTGATAACTATATCTCAATAGGAATAGATACACAAGTATAGGTATATACAGATATGTATATAAAAATATGTATTTACAATAAAAATTACATTGTTCTGTATGTGAAGAACATTGGAATGTGAACTATTCATAACTCCTCTTGGGTTAGTGGGAGTGAGCGATAGGTGTTTTTTTCTTCTGCACTCTCCATTAACTTCTATGGGGAGAATATGTTAATGCGGTCACAATATTTTGTTAGTGCATGTCGGGTTTTGCTCATGCTCAAACTTTTTACTTTCAGCTTTTAATACGCGTGCAAAAACACTTGAGCGAAAGCACTAAATAGCGTGCCACTGGCACTGGTATTAAAACAATATGCCAGTATGATATTGTTTTAAATATTCACACCTCATAGGGAATTTTATCACCAGGTTTATAAAATAAGTCAATAAAAACTGGGAAGGAATTTAAATTATAGAAGTTAGAAATACAGTCATGGCCAAAAATATTTGCACCCCTGCATTTCTGCCAGATAATGCACCACTTCGCCCAGAAAATTGTTGCAATTACAAATGTTTAGGCATTCTCATGTTTATTTCTTTTGTTGGTATTGGTATGACACAAAAAAGTGAAAAAAAAAAAGCCAAATCTGAAACCTTCTACGCAAAACTCCAAAAATGGACTGGACAAATTTATTGGCACCCTCAATTTAATATTTGGTAGCACACCCCTTGGAAAAAATAACTGAAATCAAATGCTTCCTGTAGCTATCAATGAGTTTCTTACCCCTCTCTACTGGAATTTTGGACCACTCTTCTTTCACCAACTGCTCCAGGTCTTTCAGATTGGAAGGGTTCCTTTTCCCAACTGCTGTTTTGAGATCTCTCCAGAATCCTCTATGGGATTGAGATCTGGACTCATTGCTGGCCAGCTCAGTAATCTCCAGCACTTTGTCTTAAACCATTTCTGGGTGATTTTTGACGTGGGCTTTGGGTCATTGTCCTGCTGTAAGACTCATGACCTCTGACGGAAACCTAACTTTCTGACACTGGGCCCCACATTGCACCAGATAATTCTTTGGTAGTCTTCAGATTTCATAATGCCATGCACACAGCCAAGACATCCAGTGCCTAAAGCAGCAAACCAACCACAAAACATCAGTGAACTTCCACCATGTTTGACTGTAGGGACTGTATTCTTTTCTTTAAAAACCTTATTTATTTTTCTGAAAACAGTAGAATGCAAAATTGTCTCTGATGAAAAAATATTAAATAAGAGACTGACAGAGATGGGTGAGAGATTTCTGGAAAGAGGCTATCCCAGGAGTTTAATAAATAAAGAAATTGAAACTGTAAAATTAATTCCAAGAACAGATTTATTGCATCCTAAGGATAGAGTAAAGAAAGAAAATAATCAGAAAGATAGACTTATTCTTGTAACAGAATACAATGCACAGAGTAATGAAATACAGCGCATCATCAGGAAACACTGGAATATTTTGTCTGATTGTAATCCATCTATTCTAGAATTTCAGAGCCCTCCTATGTCTGCTTTTAAAAGAAGTAGTAATATCCAAAATAAATTGGTTAAGGCTGATATTGGCCCTAGCAGTAAAAACAAAAATAAACCTAGGTATATCACCACAAAAAACACCGGTTGCTACCCCTGCTTAGGGTGTTCATGTTGCAGTAACATGAATAAAGGGTCAATTTTTTATCACCCTCACACTGGCAAAAAATATAATATAAAAGGTTATTATACATGCTTGACTACTTTTATAATATATATGATTAAATGTCCATGTGGGGGGTCTATATAGGGGAATCTACCAGATCCGCTAAGGAGAGAATTATTGAACATAAGAGCAACATTAGAACCGGTAACGTAAAAGCCCCCCTAGCTGCCCACTTTATAAAAGCAAACCATTCTATAAGTCAGTTGAAATTTCAAATAATTGACAAAGTTGATATCCCACGTAGAGGAGGGGATAGAGAAATTCTATTAAAACAAAAAGAAGCATATTGGATATATGAATTGGGGAGTCTGGAGCCTAAAGGTTTGAATAGAGACTGGGACCTCACAGTATTTCTATGATTATTACTGTTAAGATGTAAATTATAATTCATTGCTGTGAAGGTTTGATAAGAAAATAGTAATTTAACTAATCATGGAAATACTATCATGTATATGGAATAAGTAATGTATAAGTGTAAGTTTAAGTTATGAGTAAGTTAAAGTGTTGGATAAGAAAGTGTTAAATACACTTGAGCGCCACCTAGTGGTTTACATGTATATAAGTCACTTGTTAGTTTGTATCAGGTATGGCATGAATAAGGGAGACTAATCCCGAAACGTTGCCTTTTTTTACCTCCTTAATAAAAGAATTAATATCTGCTGTCACCTGCCTGCTTTTTTCTTTGAATTTTGAACTGGGGACTTAGGCAGTGGTCCCTGGGTGACGTGCAGCACCTAAGCCGGTTGTGCTGAAAAGCTCTACCTAATCAGAAATGTAGGGGTGCCAATATTTTTGGCCATGACTGCGAATTTGTTGAGTATTGAAAACACGGGAACAAATTGATTTTGAATATTTAGGGAAAAGAGATCTTGTTAATGAAGACACCGAGATTGAGGAATAGCTACGGCCGCCTGTTTTGCAACATTGCTGAAAATAACTCACCAGAGTCAACTTTGTATAGTGCAGTCCTATGCCATTTGATAGAGAGAACAAAGAAGCACTGCCAAGAAAACATATGTTACCCTCACTAGTAACAAAGCCATCTATCTGAATTTTACAGAAAAATGCATAATTTGCCTTTTATAATATTTGAGTAAATTGGACAGTTTTCTCAAGTATTTCTTGTGTATTTATTAAAAAATGTTCAGTATCTTTCCTAGAATCTTTGACGTCTTTACTGTTAAATTGGAGCATAATCATATCAGCTTAAGGGGTACTGGATGATTTGACTGATAAGATTGGTATGAAGTAGTTGGATCTATTTTATCATAGAGTTCCTCATCACTGTGTTTTCTTAGCTCATAGTAGGTGGGACTAGAGTCTACTGGGAAGTTCTTGCTTTATGGGCGTAAATACTGAATTTTCTTTGGCATCAAATATAGTATGTATTTCAGGACATTCTGCATTCTAGGGAATACAAGAAAGGAGCATTTTGATTGAAGGTTTGTAATTGATTTCTCATCAGAGAATGTTTTAGGAGAAATGTTATAAATAGGGTCATAGTTTGTTTCATTCTCCAAGGTTCACTTCTTAAAAGTGAATGCCATCTTTTGGCTTCTTTCTTGTATTTTTCATTCCCAAGGTGGAGGACTTGTTTTCTAGAGATTACTCTCACAGTGATTTGTCTATAGTTTTCGAGGTCTTAGATTTCGAGTCTAATATATTTTCCTGATTATTATCAGTTATTTGTAGAGCTCCAACAGATTTTGTAGCGCTATTCTTAGGTTAAAATCATCATTATACTCAAAGGTCTGTATGGAATGAAATACCTCCTCATCAGATGAGATGTTTTTTGAAGATTTGGATTAAAAAATAGCAATTTTCTGTTGATATTTGTCATTTTTGACATAGCCCAAGATAAAGCTTTATCTATAGTTGTTTCTGCATAGGATTTGACTAAAGATTTAATATGATCATCTGACTTATTTGGATTTTGTCTAGATGAACAGCTTTCCATTGCAAATGAAATAAGGAAACTGAATTATTAAAAGTGGAATCAAGGTATTGCTTATATTGAAGACAAATAATAGTTATAAGCAGTAATATAGACATTGAAGAAAGGGAGAAATTATTACTATTAATTAATAGTGGTAATTTAGCATGTTAAAAGCTACCTATATGCTACATAACTGTTCACTTCCTTTATCAAATTCAACATGTTTTACCTTCTTTGTATAACTAAAATTACTGCCCAGTCTTCATACTTATGCTGGGTATAATCAAGGAGTAAACTTCTTAATTTTGTGTGTACAAGTTAATTGCTTCTATAATCAATTCTCACCGTAGTTTTTTCCAAATTCACATAAGATTATGCCAAATTATTAAGAGATTAAGAGGAAGTCTCCTGCATTAAAGTGAATGTAAACCTGAGTATACTTGCTCAAGTCATAGGATAGAATTAAAAAAAATGAATGAGACTTTTCATTCATCAGATTTGTAGTCTATACTGATCTTCTTAGATTTTTACCTTTCTCTTACATGGTGTATCCAGTCCACGGATTCATCCTTACTTGTGGGATATTCTCATTCCCCACAGGAAGTGGCAAAGAGAGCACACAGCAGAGCTGTCCATATAGCTCCCCCTCAGGCTGCCCCCCCCCCCAGTCATTCTCTTTGCCGCTCTAACAAGTAGCATCTCCACGGGAGGGTAAAGTGAATGTGGTGTTAGATTTGTAGTTTTTATTTCTTCAATCAAAAGTTTGTTATTTTAAAATTGTGCCGGTTTGTACTATTTACTCTGTGACAGAAAGTGATGAAGATTTCTGCTGAGAGGAAAACGATTTTAGCATGTTGTAACTAAAATCCATTGCTGTTCCCACACAGAACTGTTGAGTACCAGAAAACTTCAGTTGGGGGGAACAGTTTGCAGGCTTAACTGCTTTAAGGTATGTTTCAGTCATTTTTTTCTAGTCAAGACTTAGTAATGCTAGAAGACTGACAAGAATCCCCATGTGGGAAAGGTGAACCATTTTCTGAGACTTAGTATAGAAGGAAGGCTTATTGAAAGGGCTCAAAACACTGGTGGACACTGTTAAGGGGCAATCAATTATTTTTTTACAAAAATCTGACATTTATACAAGTTTATTTTACATTTGAAACTTTTTTGGGGTTTATTCCGCATGGCATATATTTAGACACCTATTTTGGCTTGGGAAGGCCCCACAACTCCAGAGTGAAGAGGGAGGGGGCCTGAAATTCGCGCCTCAGTTGCACAGTTGATTTTACAGACAGCTTCATGCAGCTCCATGTGAAGAGTCCAAAGATTACTTGAGGACTTCAGAGAGGCTTATTTTCGATCAAAACTAATCCCCAAGGAAGGTAGGGCCACAGCAGAGGCTGTGGCATGGTACTTTAGTTTGCTAACCGGTTGCCAGCTTTAATTTGCTCCGGTTTGGGCAGTAAGGGGTTAATTGACTTGAAATTTACTGTGCAATCATTTCAAAGCATTAGGATCATATGGTGAAAATTTCATAAAGATTGAATGATTTTTGGAGATTTAGTAAAAAAGTGTGCGCTTTTTATTATTTAAAGGCACAGTACCGTTTTTTCAAAAATTGTATTTTACTGTATTTGGGTGCTGTCTAAGTCTGTTTAACATGTCTGAGCCTACAGATAGACCTTGTTCTATGTGTTTAATAGCCATGGCGGTACCCCCTTTACATTTGTGTTTAAAGTGTGCTAAGGTATCTAAACATTTTAAAGACCATGCAGTGACACTTAAAAATGTAGCCCAAGATGATTCTTTAACGGAAGGTAACGAGGATAGTCCTCCTTCCTCTCCCCATGTGTCGACACCAGTTACGCCCGCGCAAGAGATGCCTAGTACCTCTAGCGCATTAGCCCCTATTACATTACAACAATTAGCAGCAGTCATGGATAATTCCCTTGCGGCATTTCTATCCAAAATGCCAGTTTTTCCTAAAAAGCGTGATAGCTCAGTTTTAAGAACAGAGGATGAGCAATCAGAAGTTTTGGATGATTTATCTGTTGTACCCTCACAACACTCTGAAGTGGCAGTGAGGGATGTACTGTCCGAGGGAGAAATTTCTGACACAGGAAAGGTTTCTCAGCAGGCAGAATCAGATTCCTTAGCATTTAAATTTAAGCTGGAACACCTCCGCGTACTGCTTAAGGAGGTTTTAGCTACGCTGGATGATTGTGACCCCATGGTGGTCCCAGAAAAATTGTGTAAAATGGACAAGTTTCTAGAAGTCCCTGTATACACTGATGCGTTTCCGATCCCGAAGAGGGTGGCGGATATTGTGACTAGGGAGTGGGAGAGACCAGGTGTACCTTTTGTTCCCCCCCTATCTTTAAGAAAATGTTCCCCATAACTGACCCCAGGCGGGACGCGTGGCAGACGGTCAGCGGCTTTTTGGTTTGAGGAGCTGGAGGAGTCGCTCCAGAGGGAGACTTCATGTGACGAAGTCATGGATAGAATTCATGCTCTAAAGATAGCTAATTCTTTTATCACAGATGCCGCTTTACAATTAGCTAAGCTAGCGGCGAAAAATTCTGGTTTTGCCATTATGGGGCGAAGAGCGCTTTGGCTCAAATCGTGGTCGGCTGATGTGTCGTCCAAAACAAAATGACTAAATATTCCTTTCAAGGGAAAGACCCTATTCGGCCCCGAGTTGAAAGAAATTATTTCGGATATCACTGGGGGAAAGGGCCATGCCCTTCCGCAAGATAGACCGTTTAAGGCCAAAAACAAGGCTAATTTTCGCTCCTTTCGCAACTTCAGGAGCGGACCTGCTTCAACCTCTGCAACCGCAAAGCAAGAGGGTAACGCTTCCCAGCCCAAAGCAACCTGGAAGCCTTTGCAGGGCTGGAACAAGGGTAAACAGGCCAAGAAGCCTGCGGCTGCTACCAAGACAGCATGAAGGGGTAGCCCCCGATCCGGGACCGGATCTAGTAGGGGGCAGACTTTCTCTCTTTGCTCAGGTTTGGGCAAGAGATGTTCCAGATCCCTGGGCATTAGAAATTGTTGCTCAGGGATATCTTCTAGAATTCAAGGACTCTCCTCCAAGGGGAAGGTTCCACATTTCTCGTTTGTCTTCAGACCAGTCAAAGAAACAGGCGTTCTTACGCTGTGTAGAAGATCTCCTAAAGATGGGAGTGATACACCCAGTTCCAATTGCAGAACAAGGACTGGGCTTTTACTCAAACCTGTTTGTAGTTCCCAAAAAGGAAGGAACTTTCAGGCCAATCCTGGATCTAAAAATTCTAAACAAATTCCTCAGAGTTCCATCATTCAAAATGGAAACCATTCGGACAATCTTACCGATGATCCAGGAAGGTCAATATATGACTACCGTGGATCTAAAGGATGCGTACCTACATATTCCTATCCACAAAGATCATCATCAGTTCCTAAGGTTCGCCTTTCTGGACACGCATTACCAGTTTGTGGCCCTTCCTTTCAGGTTGGCCACCGCTCCCAGAATTTTCACAAAGGTGCTAGGGTCCCTTCTAGCGGTACTAAGACCGCGGGGCATTGCAGTAGCACCTTACCTAGAAGACATCTTAATACAGGCGTCGTCTTTTCACAGAGCCAAGGCTCGTACGGACATTGTTCTGGCCTTTCTAAGGTCTCACGGGTGGAAGGTGAACGTAGAAAAAAGTTCTCTGTCCCCGCTCACAAGGGTTCCCTTCCTGGGAACACTAATAGACTCGGTAGAAATGAAAATATTTCTGACAGAGGTCAGGAAGTCAAAGCTTTTAACTACTTGCCGAGTTCTTCATTCCATTCCTCGGCCTTCTGTAGCTCAGTGCATGGAGGTAATCGGATTAATGGTTGCGGCAATGGACGTTGTCCCTTTTGCCCGAATTCATCTCAGACCACTGCAACTGTGCATGCTCAAACAGTGGAATGGGGATTATGCAGATTTGTCTCCTCAAATACAAATGGACCAGAAAACCAGAGATTCTCTTCTCTGGTGGTTGTCTCAGGATCACCTGTCTCAGGGAATGTGCTTCCGCAGACCGGAGTGGATCATTGTCACGACCGATGCCAGTCTGTTAGGCTGGGGTGCGGTCTGGGACTCCCTGAAAGCTCAGGGCCTATGGTCTCGGGAAGAATCTCTTCTCCCGATAAACATTTTGGAACTAAGAGCGATATTCAACATGCTCCAGGCATGGCCTCAACTAGCGGAGGCCAAATTCATCAGATTTCAGTCGGACAACATCACGACTGTAGCGTACATCAATCATCAGGGAGGAACAAAGAGTTCCCTAGCGATGAAGGAAGTAACCAAGATCATCAAATGGGCGGAGGATCACTTCACATCCCAGGAGTAGACAACTGGGAGGCGGATTTTCTGAGTCGTCAGACTTTTCACTTGGGGGAGTGGGAACTCCACCTGGAGGTTTTTGCTCAGCTGACCCAGCTATGGGACATTCCAGAATTGGATCTGATGACGTCCCGTCAGAACACCAAACTTCCCTTTTACGGATCCAGGTCCAGGGACCCCAAGGCGGCATTGATAGATGCTCTAGTAGCGCCTTGGTCCTTCAGTCAAGCTTATGTCTTTCCACCGTTTCCTCTTCTTCCTTGGCTAGTAGCCAGAATCAAACAGGAGAAGGCTTCGGTAATTCTGATAGCGCCTGCGTGGCCACGCAGGACTTGGTATGCAGACCTAGTGGACATGTCATCTGTTCCACCATGGAAGCTGCCATCAAGGCAGGATCTTCTAATACAGGGTCCATTCAAGCATCCAAATCTAGTTTCTCTGCAACTGACTGCTTGGAGATTGAACGCTTAATTCTAGTTAAGCGTGGGTTCTCTGAATCAGTTATAGATACTCTGATCCAGGCCAGAAAGCCTGTCACCAGGAAAATTTACCATAAGATATGGCGGAAATATCTTTGTTGGTGTGAATCCAAGGGTTATTCGTGGAGTAGGATTAGGATTCCAAGGATATTGTCTTTTCTCCAAGAAGGATTGGAGAAGGGATTGTCAGCTAGTTCCTTAAAGGGACAGATATCTGCTCTGTCTATCCTGTTACACAAGCGTCTGGCAGCAGTACCAGACGTTCAGGCGTTTGCACAGGCTCTAGTTAGAATCAAGCCTGTCTATAAACCTGTGGCTCCTCCATGGAGTCTAAATTTAGTTCTTTCAGTTCTTTAAGGGGTTCCGTTTGAACCTTTACATTCCATAGATATTAAGTTATTATCTTGGAAAGTTTTGTTTTTGGTAGCTATTTCTTCTGCTCGAAGAGTTTCAGAATTGTCTGCTTTGCAGTGTAATTCACCCTATCTGGTGTTCCATGCAGATAAGGTTGTTTTGCGTACCAAACCTGGTTTCCTTCCAAAAGTGGTTTCTAATAAGAATATTAACCAGGAAATCATTGTTCCTTCTCTGTGTCCTAATCCAGTTTCTAAGAAGGAACGGCTATTACACAATCTTGATGTGGTTCGTGCTTTAAAATTCTATTTAAAAGCAACTAAAGATTTCAGACAAACATCATCCTTGTTTGTTGTCTATTCTGGTAAGAGGAGAGGTCAAAGGGTGACTGCTACCTCTCTTTCCTTCTGGCTGAAAAGCATCATCCGATTGGCATATGAGACTGCTGGACAGCAGCCTCCTGAACGAATTACCGCTCATTCCACCAGAGTTGTGGCTTCCACATGGGCTTTCAAGAATGAGGCTTCTGTTGAACAGATTTGTAAGGCAGCGACTTGGTCTTCACTGCATACTTTTGCCAAATTTTACAAATTCGATACTTTTGCTTCTTCGGAGGCTATTTTTGGGAGAAAGGTTTTGCAAGCAGTGGTGCCTTCCGTTTAGGTTACCTGACTTGTTCCCTCCCTTCATCCGTGTCCTAAAGCTTTGGTATTGGTATCCCACAAGTAAGGATGAATCCGTGGACTGGATACACCATGTAAGAGAAAACAGAATTTATGCTTACCTGATAAATTACTTTCTCTTATGGTGTATCCAGTCCACGGCCCGCCCTGGCAAATTAAGTCAGGTTCAAATTTATTTTTGTAAAACTACAGTCACCACTGCACCCTATGGTTTCTCCTTTTTCTCCTAACCGTCGGTCGAATGACTGGGGGGGCGGAGCCTGAGGGGGAGCTATATGGACAGCTCTGCTGTGTGCTCTCTTTGCCACTTCCTGTGGGGAATGAGAAAATCCCACAAGTAAGGATGAATCCGTGGACTGGATACACCGTAAGAGAAAGTAATTTATCAGGTAAGCATAAATTCTATTTTAAAACGATATAACAATAAGCACCGTTCCTCCGCACGCCATATTTATCGATTGACAGATGACGAATCTGCAATCCACTAATCGTTGTTTCCCTCTGGGGCGTGATGTTTGTGCAAAGGGGCTGAATGCCCGGGGGGTAAACAACGATTAGTGGATTGCAGATTTGTCATCTGTCAATCAATTGAGCAATATGGCGGGCAGAGGAAAGGCACTTATCGTTATAGCATTAAAAGGTAAAAATCTAAGAAGATCAGTATAGACTACAAATTTGATAAAAAAAGTTTTAATAATTATTTAAATTCTATCCTATGACTTGAGCGAGTACTGTATGCTCAAGTTTAAATTCACTTTAACTCAGAAATATTGCATGAACTGAGGAGGGAAGTACAGCATTCACATTAATGTGCAACCTTTTGCATTCAGCAGTACATAAAAGGATATACAAGTTCAGTTGCGCTTTCGCAAGTGCAATATTTGCGTTCCACTCAGTAATACCAGAGCACGTAAATGTGCGCTGTTATTACAAGTTAGGCGCAATGCAAATGCAACCTCGCATTTGCATTGCCTAGCAGCCTTGCGCTCCATAGTCTCCAATGGGAACCTTGTTCTCATGCCGTCAGACACAGAAAAGGACCTAGTGCAGCGCAGGGGGCAATTCACGCAGTGTTGGGCAGCAAAATAAAAATATATATGTATATGAATAAAAAACAAAAAAAAAGAAACAAAGAAAAAACATAAAGAAATATGCTGCTTTCTGATTGGTTGCCTAACCGTCTGTTTTTAGGTTATGTTGTACACTTTACTGCTAAGGGAGAAATAAAGAGAAGATAATGCATAATATGAAGCCTTTTGTGAATTAAAGGGATACTAAACCCAAATGTTTTCTCTCACGATTCAGATAGAGCATGCAATTTTAAGCAACTTTCTAATTTAATCCTATTATCAACTTTTCTTCATTCTCTTGCTATCTTTATTTAAAATGCAGAAATGTAAAGCTTAGGCGTCGGCCCATTTTAGGTTCAGCACCCTGGATAGAACTTGCTTATTGGTGGCTACATTTAGATAACAATAAGTAAGCGTAACCCAGGTTCTGTCCCAAAAATGGGCCGTCTCCTAAGTTTTACATTCTTGCTTTTTAAATAAAGATAGCAAGAGAACGAAGAACAATTGATAATAGGATTAAATTAGAAAGTTGCTTAAAATTGCATGCTCTATCTGAATCATTAAGGAAAAAACAATTGGGTGTAGAATCCCTTTAGGAAGGAACTTGTTACTCTTCTTTACCTCTAGAGCGTTTCTGTTCTCTTTGGGAGAATGTAATTTATATGTTTATGGATCTATAGATTTGCAAACCTTCCATACCTTCTAAAAATGTTGTCTGGAACCAGATATAAGAAGGTGGAGATTGGTTGCAGTAGGATGGAGTCTAAGGATCTGGGGCAAGATTACACACGCGATGCAAGCTTCAGCGCAACTGCTGAAACCTGCGCCGCCCGTAATTTCACCTTGCACATCGGGTATTACATAAACCCCGCCGGCAGTTTAAAAAGTGCCGTAAATCAGATAAACTATCGATGTCCAGAAATGAGCGTAAATACATATTTCTGGAGTCGCCAGTGAATTACGGCACTTTAGAAACTGCCGGCGCCTAAGAAAATTAAAAAAAAAAAAAAAAATCTCCCGTAAAAGTCTAACCCGCCTCCCAAAAATAAACCTGACACGTAAAACCCCTATATCCACCATCAAACCCACATCGGGACTAATAATAAAAAAAATTAACCCCTAAAACGACTGTCCCCCACAACGCAATAAGCCTAATTAACATATTAACCCCTAATCCACAATTCACCCACATCTCAATCTACCTAATAAAACTATTAAACCCTAATCCACCATTAACCCACATCACAATAAACCTAATAAAGTATATTAACCCCAAATCCGCCATTAACCCACAGCACAACAAACCTAATAAAACTATTAACCCCTAATCCACCAAACCCACACAACACAATAATCTTAATAAATCTATTAACCCCTAATCTGCCTAATCTCCACAACGCAAATAACTAATTAAATTACTAAACCCCCTAACCTAACACCCCCTAAATTAACCCCAATTACCTAAATTAAAAAATACTAAGTTACAATTAAAATAAAAAAGATAACATTTCTTAAAAAAAAAAACCTAAATTTAAATTAATCTAAGATTACAAAAAATAAAAAAGTCTAACATTACATAAATAGTAAACCAAATTATCAAAAATAAAAAAATTAAACCTAATCCCCATGAAAATAAAAAAGCCCCCCAAAATAAAAACCCCTCTAAAAAAAAAAACTCTAATACTAAACTACCAATAACCCTTAAAAGGGCCTTTTGTAGGGCATTGCCCTAAATTAAACAGCTCTTTTCCTTAAACAGTAAAACCCCCCACCCACCAAACCCCCCAAAATAAAAAAACCTAACACTAAAAAATCCTAAACTACCCATTGACCCTAAAGGGGCATTTGTATGGGCATTTCCCTTACAAGGGCATTCAGCTCTTTTACTGCCCTTAAAAGGGCATTCAGCTCTTTTAAGAGTGCCCAGAAATCCCTAATCTAAAAAAAAAACAAAGCCCCCAAAAATAAAAAAAGCCTAAGTCTAACCCTCCAAATATGTACTCACCGTTCCTGAAGTCTGGCGGAGAAGGTCCTGTTCCAGGCCGTGAAGTCTTCTTCCAAGCGACCGACATCTTATTCCAAGCAGGGACCTCTTCTTTCTTCATCCAGGACCAAGCCAGCGCAAAGCGGAGCAGAGATGAGCACAGAGCAGGACCGGCGACCACGGAGCTATGGAGCGTGGAGTATCCTCTTCGTACAATTGCCGCTGTATACTGAATAGTGAATTCAAGGTACGCGTTCAAATATGGCATCCCTTGCATTCCTATTGGCTGATTTGAACAGTAGTATTTCTTTCATGTAATTGGCAAGAGTCCATGAGCTAGTGACGTATGGGATTTACAATCCTACCAGGAGGGGCAAAGTTTCCCAAACCTCAAAATGCCTATAAATACACCCCTCACCACACCCACAATTCAGTTTTACAAACTCTGCCTCCTATGGAGGTGGTGAAGTAAGTTTGTGATTGATTTTCTACGTTGATATGCGCTTCTCAGCATTTTGAAGCCCGATTCCTCTCAGTGTACAGTGAATGTCAGAGGGATGTGAAGGGAGTATCACCTATTGAATTCTATGGTTTTCCTTGCGGGAAATCTTTTTCATAGGTTCTCTGTTATCGGTTGTAGAGATTCATCTCCTACCTCCCTTTTCAGATCGACGATATACTCTCATATTCCATTACCTCTACTGATAACCGTTTCAGTACTGGTTTGGCTATCTGCTATATGTGGATGGATGTCTTTTGGTAAGTATGTTTCTTTCATGTAATTGGCAAGAGTCCATGAGCTAGTGACGTATGGGATATACAATCCTACCAGGAGGGGCAAAGTTTCCCAAATCTCAAAATGCCTATAAATACACCCCTCACCACACCCACAATTCAGTTTTACAAACTTTGCCTCCTATGGAGGTAGTGAAGTAAGTTTGTGCTAAGATTTCTACGTTGATATGCACTTCTCAGCATTGTTGAAGCCCGATTCCTCTCAGAGTACAGCGAATGTCAGTGGGACGTGAAGGGAGTATCACTTATTGAATACGATGATTTCCCTAATGGGGGTCTATTTCATAGGTACTCTGTTATCGGTCATAGAGATTCATCTCCTACCTCCCTTTTCAGATCGACAATATACTTTCAATTTACCATTACCTCTACTAATAACTGTTTTAGTACTGGTTTGGCTATCTGCTATATGTGGATGGGTGTCTTTGGGTAAATATGTTTTTTATTACTTAAGACACCACAGCTATGGTTTGGCACTTTATGCATTTATATAAAGTTCTAAATATATGTATTGTACTTATATTTGCCATGAGTCAGGTTCATGTATTTCCTTCTGCAGACTGTCAGTTTCATATTTGGGGAATATAAACATTTTTTTTAAGAAATGTATTTCTTACCTGTGGTTTAGTCTTTTTTTTCAATTGACTACTTCTTGCAAATTGCGGGCATTATTAGGCCCGTGGGTGCGTCAAATGCTAAACTTTATTGCGTCATTCTTGCCGCGGAAATATTTTTGGCGCGAAAAAATAAGTTTATGACGCAATTTCGTCATTTCCGGCGTCATACTTGATGCCGAGACCTTTCACACGGTTGCGTCATTAGTGACGCGAGTGTGTCATTTCCGGTTATTTTTTGGCACCAAAAAAGTTTAAGTTACGTTGTGCGTCATACTTGGCGTCAAACTTTTTCATTATTTCAATACCCCACTGATGTTTGCCTCTTGCCTTTTTCTCTATCAGAGGGCTATGCTATTTGCATTTTTTCCCATTCCTTAAACTGTCATATAAGGAAATTGATAATTTTGCTTTATATGTTGTTTTTTCTCTTACATTTTGCAAGATGTCTCAATCTGATCCTGCCTCAGAAGTTTCTGCTGGAACATTGCTGCCTGACATCGGTTCTACCAAAGCTAAGTGCATTTGCTGTAAAATTGTAGAAATTATTTTGACGAATATCATTTGTAATAGTTGTCATGATAAACTTTTACATGCAGATAGTGTATCCATCAGTAATAGTACATTGCCAGTTGCAGTTCCTTCAACTTCTAATGTGCATGATATACCTGTAAATTTTAAAGAATTTGTTTCTGATTCTATCCTGAAGGCTTTGTCTGCATTTCCATCTTCTAATAAACGTAAAAGGTCTTTTCAAACTTCTCATTTAGATGATGAAATTTCAGATGACCAATACTTATTTATTTAAAATAGAGTATATGCGTTCTTTATTAAAAGAAGTGTTAATTACTTTGGATATTGAGGTAACCAGTCCTCTTGACGTTCAGTCTAATAAACTTTTAAATGCTGTTTTTAAACCTCCTGTGGTTTCTCCAGGGGTTTTTCCTATTCCTGAGGCTATTTCTGGTATGATTTCTAAGGAATGGTATAAGCCAGGTACTTCTTTTATTCCTTCTTCAAGGTTTAAAAAATGGTATCCTTTACCAGAAAATTCTATAGAGTTTTGGGAAAAAATCCCCAAAGTTGATGGGGCTATTTCTACTCTTGCTAAACGTACCACTATTCCTATGGAAGATAGTACTTCCTTTAAGGATCCTTTAGATAGGAAGCTTGAATCTTATCTAAGGAAGGCCTATTTATATTCAGGTCATCTTCTGAGACCTGCAGTTTCTTTGGCTGATGTTGCGGCTGCATTAACTTTCTGGTTGGAAAATTTAGCACAACAGGAATTGGATTCTGACTTATCTAGCATTATTCGCTTACTGCAATATGCTAATCATTTTATTTGTGATGCTATTTTTGATATTATCAAAATTGATGTTAGATCCATGTCTTTAGCTATATTAGCTAGAAGAGCTTTGTGGCTTAAATCTTGGAATGCTGATATGACATAATACATAAATCTAGATTACGATCTCTTTCTTTCCAAGGTAATAATTTATTTGGTTCTCAGTTGGATTATATTATTTCAACTGTCTCTGGGGGAAAGAGAGTTTTTCTGCCTCAGGATAAAAAACCTAATTGTAAATCTAAGGCTTCTAACCGTTTTCGTTCCTTTCGTCAGAATAAGGAACAAAAACTCAATCCTCCCCCCAAGGAATCTGCTTCCAATTGGAAGCCTTCCTCAGATTGGAATAAATCCAAGCCATTTAGGAAACTAAAGTCAGCCCCTAAGTCTGCATGAAGGTGTGGCCCTCATTCCAGCTCAGCTGGTAGGGGGCAGATTAAGGTTTTTCAAGGATATTTGGATAAGATCTGTCCAAAATCAATGGATTCAGAGCATTGTCTCTCAAGGGTATCGAATAAGGTTCAGAGTAAGACTTCCTGTGAGAAGATTTTTTCTCTCACGTATCCCAGCAAATCCAGTAAAAGCTCAGGCTTTCCTGAAGTGTGTTTCAGACCTGGAGTCTTCAGGGGTAATCATGCCAGTTCCTCTTCAGGAACAAGGTTTGGGGTTTTATTTAAATCTATTCATTGTCCCAAAAAAAGAAAATTTATTCAGACCGGTTCTGGATCTGAAAATTTTTAATCGTTATGTAAAAGTACCATCTTTCAAGATGGTGACTATAAGGACTATTCTGCCTTTTGTTCAGCGAGGACATTATATGTCCACAATAGACTTGCAGGATGCATACCTTCATATTCCGATTCATCCAGAACATTATCAGTTTCTGAGATTCTCTTTTCTAAACAAGCATTACCAATTTGTTGCTCTTCCATTTGGCCTAGCAACAGCTCCAAGAATCTTTTCAAAGGTTCTGGGTGCCCTACTCTCTGTAATCAGAGAACAGGGTATTGCTGTGTTTCCTTATTTGGACGATATCTTGGTACTAGCTCAGTCTTTACGTACTGCAGAATCTCACACAAATCAACTAGTGTTGTTTCTTCAGAAACATGGTTGGAGGATCAATTTACCAAAAAGTTTCTTGATTCCTCAGACAAGGGTCACCTTTTTAGTCTTCCAGATAGATTCAGTGTCCATGACTCTGTCTCTAACAGACAAGAGACGTTTAAAATTGGTTGCAGACTGTCGGCACTTTCAGTCTCAGTCATTCCCTTCAGTGGCTATGTGCATGGAAGTTTTAGGTCTCATGACTGCAGCATCGGACGCGATCCCCTTTGCTCGTTTTCACATGAGACCTCTACAACTTTGTATGCTGAACCAATGGTGTAGGGATTATACAAAGATATCACAATTAATATCCTTAAATCCCAATGTACGACACTCTCTGACGTGGTGGATAGATCACCATCGTTAAGTTCAAGGGGCTTCTTTTGTTCGGCCAACCTGGACTGTGAACACAACAGATGCGAGTCTTTCAGGTTGGGGAGCTGTTTGGGGATCTCTGACAGCACAAGGGGTTTGCAAATCTCAAGAGGCGAGATTACCAATAAATATTTTAGAACTCTGTGCAATTCTCAGAGCTCTTCAGTTTTGGCCTCTGTTAAAGAGAGAACCGTTCATTTGTTTTCAGACAGACAATATCACAACAGTGGCATATGTCAATCATCAGGGTGGGACTCACAGTCCCCAAGCTATGGAAGACGTTTCTCGGATATTTGCTTGGGCGGAATCCAGCTCCTGTCTAATCTCTGCGGTACATATCCCAGGTGTAGACAATTGGGAGGCGGATTATCTCAGCCGCCAGACTTTACATCCAGGGGAGTGGTCTCTCCATCCAGATGTATTTTCTCAGATTGTTCAGATGTAGATAGATCTCATGGCCTCTCATCTAAACAAGAAACTTCCCAGATACCTGTCCAGGTCCAGGGATGTACAGGCGGAAGCAGTGGATGCGCTGACACTTCCTTGGTGTTATCATCCTGCTTACATTTTCCCGCCTCTAGTTCTCCTTCCAAGAGTGATCTCCAAAATCATCATGGAACAATCATTTGTGCTGCTGGTGGCTCCAGCATGGCCACACAGGTTTTGGTATGCAGATCTGGTTCGGATGTCCAGTTGCCCGCCTTGGCCACTTCCGTTACGGCCAGACCTACTATCTCAAGGTCCATTTTTCCATCACGATCTCAAATCATTAAATTTGAAGGTATGGAAATTGAAAGCTTATTACTAAGTCATAGAGGTTTCTCTGACTCAGTGATTAATACTATGTTACAAGCTCGTAAATCTGTCTCTAGAAAGATTTTTTATAGAGCTTGGAAGACTTACATTTTATGGTGTTCTTCTCATAAATTCTCCTGGCATTCTTTTAGAATTCCTAGAATTTTACAGTTTCTTCAGGATGGTTTGGATAAAGGTTTGTCTGCAAGTTCCTTGAAAGGACAAATCTCCGCTCTTTCTGTTTTATTTCACAGAAAGATTGCTATACTTCCTGATATACACTGTTTTGTACAGGCTTTAGTTCGTATTAAGCAGGTCATTAAATCAATTTCTCCTCCTTGGAGTCTTAATTTGGTTCTGAAGGCCTTACAGGCTCCTCCATTTGAACCTATGCATTCTTTGGACATTAAACTACTTTCTTGGAAAGTGTTGTTCCTTTTGGCCATCTCTTCTGCTAGAAGAGTTTCTGAGCCATCTGCTCTTTCTTGTGAGTCTCCTTTTCTGATTTTTCATCAGGATAAGGCAGTTTTGCTGACTTCTTTTCAATTTTTACCTAAGGTTGTGAATTCTAACAACATTAATAGAGAAATTGTTGTCCCTTCCTTATGTCCTAATCCTAAGAATTCTTTGGAAAGATCCTTACATTCTTTGGATGTGGTAAGGGCTTTGAAATATTATGTGGAAGCTACTAAATATTTCAGGAAGACTTCCAGTCTATTTGTTATATTTTCTGGTCCTAAGGAAGGTCAGAGGGCCTCTGCTATTTCCTTGGCTTCTTGGTTGAAACTTTTGATTCATCAAGCTTATTTGGAGTCGGGTCAGGCCCCGCCTCAGAGAATTACAGCTCATTCTACTAGATCAGTCTCCACTTCGTGGGCTTTTAAGAATGAAGCTTCAGTTGATCAGATTTGCAAAGCAGCAACTTGGTCTTCTTTGCATACATTTACTAAATTCTACCGTTTTGATGTATTTGCTTCTTCGAAAGCAGTTTTTGATAGAAAAGTTCTTCAGGCAGCTATTTCAGTTTTATTCTTCTGCTTTTGATTTAAGTTTTTTTCTTTCAATTATGAAAATAAACTTATTTTTTTGGGTTGTGGATTAATTTTTTTCAGCGAATGGCTGTTTTTATTTTATTCCCTCCCTCTCTAGTGACTCTTGAGTGGAGATCCACATCTTGGTTATTGCTATCCCATACGTCACTAGCTCATGGACTCTTGCCAATTACATGAAAGAAAACATAATTTATGTAAGAACTTACCTGATAAATTCATTTCTTTCATATTGGCAAGAGTCCATGAGGCCCACCCTTTTTATGGTGGTTATGATTTTTTGTATAAAGCACAATTATTTCCAAATTTCTTTTGTTGATGCTTTCTACTCCTCTCTTTATCACCCCACTGCTTGGCTATTCATTAAACTGAATTGTGAGTGTGGTGAGGGTTGTATTTATAGGCATTTTGAGATTTGGGAAACTTTGCACCTCCTGGTAGGATTGTATATCCCATACGTCACTAGCTCATGGACTCTTGCCAATATGAAATAAATGAATTTATCAGGTAAGTTCTTACATAAATTATGTTTTTCATTACTTAAGACACTCTCAGCTATGGTTTGGCACTTGTGTATTAATATAAAGTTCTAAATATATGTATTGTACTTATATTTGCCATGAGTCAGGTTTATGTATATTTCCTTTTGCAGACTATCAGTTTCATATTTGGGAAAAAACATATTTAGAAAAATATTTTTCTTACCTGGGGTATAGTCTTTTTTTCAAATTGACTGCTTTTTCATTAAAATTTCGTGGGCAAAATTAGGCTTGCAAGGTCGCAAAATGCTGATGTTTATTGCGTCATTTTTGTCGCGAGCATTTTTTTGGCGCAAAGGTACATCCGGTGACGCAAATTCGTCATTTCCCGCGTCTTAGTTGACGCTGAGTTTCCTTGCACAAGGTTGCGTCTGCAATGGCGCCAAAAAAAATCATTTTGTGTTGTGCGTCATACTTGGCGCCAAATAATTTCATTATTTTTAACCACATTCCTATATGCCTCTTGCCTTTTTCTATGTCAGAGGGCTATGCTGTTTGCATTTTTGCCCATTCCTGAAACTGCCATATAAGGAAATTGATAATTTTACTTTATATGTTGTTTGTTCTCTTACATTTGCAAGATGTCTCAATCTGATCCTGTCTCAGAAACCACTGTTGGAACTGTGCTGCCTGATAACAGCTCTACCAAAGCTAAGTGTATCTGTTGTAAATTTGTGGAGATTATATCTCCAGCTGTGGTATGTAATAGTTGTCATGATAAGCTTTTACATGCAGAGAATGTATCCATCAGTAATAGTACAATGCCTGTTGTTCCTTCAACATCTAATGTACATGATATCCCTGTGAATATAAAATATTTTATTGCTGATGCAATTCAGAAGGCTTTGTCTGCTATCCCGCCTTCTAATAAACATAAAAGGTCTTTTAAAACTTCTCATAAAGTTGATGAAATTTTAAATGACCGACAACATACTGAATTATCCTCCTCTGATGAGGATCTGTCTGATTCAGAAGATCCTTCCTCAGATATTGACACTGACAAATCTACTTATTTATTTAAAATGGAGTATATTCATTCCTTGTTAAAAGAGGTGTTGATTACATTGGATATTGAGGAAACTAGTCCTCTTGATACTAAAACTAGTAAACGTTTAAAATCTGTTTATAAACCTCCTGTGGTTACTCCAGAGGTTTTTCCAGTTCCTGATGCTATTTCTGATATGATTTCTAAGGAATGGAATAGGCCTGGTACTTCTTTTATCCCTTCTTCAAGGTTTAAAAAATTGTATGGAGTTTTGGGAAAAGATCCCCAAAGTTGATGGGGCTATTTCTACTCTTGCCAAACGTACTACTATTCCTATGGATGATAATACTTCCTTCAAGGACCCTTTAGATAGGAAACTTGAATTTTATCTACAGAAAGCTTATTTATATTCTGGCTGTCTTCTCAGGCCTGCAATTTCTATGGCTGATGTTGCAGCTGCATCAACTTTTTGGTTGGAAAGTTTAGCGCAACAGGAAATGGATCCTGATTTCTCTAGCATTGTTCGTTTGCTTCAACATGCTAATCATTTTATCTGTGATGCCATCTTTGATATCATAAAAATTGATGTTAAATCTATGTCTTTAGCTATTTTAGCTAGAAGAACTTTGTGGCTCAAATATTGGATTGCTGACATGGTATCTAAGTCTAGATTACTATCTCTTTCTTTCCAAGGTAATAATTTATTTGGTTCTCAGTAGGGGGCAGATTAAGATTCTTCCAAGACAATTGGGCAGATTCTGTCCAAAATCAATGGATTCAGAGTATTGTCTCTCAAGGGTACCGAATAGGATTCAGAGTAAGACCTCCTGTGAGAAGGAAGAGTTTTTCTCTCACGCAAACCAGCAAATCCAGAAAAGGCTCAGGCTTTTCTGAAGTGTGTTTCAGACCTGGAGCTTTCAGGGGTAATCATACCAGTTCCGTTTCAGAAACAGGGTCTGGCATTTATTCAAATCTATTCATTGTCCCAAAGAAAGAAAATTCATTCAGACCAGTTCTGGATCTGAAAATTTTGAATCGTTTTGTAAGAGTGCCAACTTTCAAAATGGTGACTATAAGGACTATTCTGCCTTTTGTTCAGCAAGGGCATTATATGTCCACGATACACTTACAGGATGGATATCTTCATGTTCCGATTCATCCAGACCACTATCAGTTTATGAGATTCTCTATTCTAGACAAGCATTACCAATTTGTCGCTCTCCCATTTGGCCTAGCGACAGCTCCAAGAATCTTTTCAAAGGTTCTCGGTGCCCTACTCTCTGTAATCAGAGAACGGGGTATTGCAGTGTTTCCTTATTTGGATGATATCTTGGTACTAGCTCAGTCTTTACATTCTGCAGAAACTCACACAAATCAACTAGTGTTGTTTCTTCAAAGACATGGTTGGAGGATAAATTTACATTGTTCCTTGATTCCTCAGACAAGGGTCACCTTTTTAGGTTTCCAGATAGATTCAGTGTCCATGACTCTGTCTCTAACAGACAACAGACGACTAAAATTGGTTTCAGCTTGTCGGAACCTTCAGTCTCAATTATTCCCTTCAGTAGCTATGTGAATGGAAGTTTTAGGTCTCATGACTGCAGCATCGGACGCGATCCCCTTTGCTCGTTTTCATATGAGACCTCTCCAGCTTTGTATGCTGAATCAATTGTTCAGGGATTATACAAATATATCACAATTAATTCCCCAATGTTCGACTCTCTCTGACTTGGTGGTTAGATCACCATTGTATAGTTCAAGGGGCCTCTTTTGTTCGTCCAACCTGGACTGTGATCACAAGAGATGCAAGTTGTTCAGGTTGGGGAGCTGTCTGGGGATCTCTGACAGCACAAGGGGTTTGGAAATCTCAAGAGGCGAGATTACCAACAATATTTTAGAACTCCGTGCTATTTTCAGGGCTCTTCAGGTTTGGCCTCTGTTGAAGAGAGAACTGTTCATTTGTTTTCAGACAAACAATATCACAACTGTGGCATATGTCAATCATCAGAGTGGGACTCACAGTCCCCAAGCTATGAACGAAGTATCTTGGATACTTGCTTGGTCAGAATTCAGCTCCTGTCTTATTTCTGCGGTTCATTTCCCAGGTGTAGACAATTGGTAAGCGGATTATCTCAGCTGTCAGACTTTACATCCGGGGGAGTGGTCGCTCCATCCAGATGTGTTTTCTCAGATTGTTCAGATGTGGGGTCTTCCAGAAATAGATCTGATGGCTTCCCATCTAAACAAGAAACTTCCCAGGTACCTATCCAGGTCCAGGGATCCTCAGGCGGAGGCGGTGGATGCGTTAGCAGTTCCTTGGTGTTACCAACCTGCTTATATTTTCCCGTCTCTAGTTCTTCTTCCAAGAGTGATCTCCAAGATCATCATGGAACAATCGTTTATGTTGCTGGTAGCTTCAGCATGGCCTCACAGGTTTTGGTATGCGGATCTTGTTCGGATGTACAGTTGCCAACCTTGGCCACTTCCTTTAGGACCAGACCTTCTGTCTCAAGGTCCGTTTTTCCATCAGGATCTCAAATCATTAAATTTGAAGGTATGGAAATTGAACGCTTAGTGCTTAGTCATAGAGGTTTCTCTGACTCAGTGATTAATACTATGTTACAGGCTCGTAAATCTGTTTCTAGGAAGATTTATTATCGAGTTTGGAAGACTTATATTTCATGGTGTTCTTCTCATAAATTCTCCTGGCATTCTTTTAGAATTCCTAGAATTTTACAGTTTCTTCAGGATGGTTTGGATAAAGGTTTGTCTGCAAGTTCCTTAAAGGAACAACTCTCTTGCTCTTTCTGATTTAGCTAAGCTTCCTGATATTCACTGTTTTGTACAGGCTTTGGTCCGTATCAAGCCTGTCATTAAATTAATCTCTCCTCCTTGGAGTCTTAATTTGGTTTTGAAGGCTTTACAGGCTCCTCCATTTGAGCCTATGCATTCTTTGGACAGTAAACTACTTTCTTGGAAAGTGTTGTTTCTTTTGGCCATCTCTTGTGCTAGAAGAGTTTCCGAATTATCTGCTCTTTCTTGTGAATCACTTTTTTTTATTTTCCATCAGGATAAGGCAGTTTTGCGGACTTCATTTAAATTTCTACCTAAGGTTGTGAATTCTAACAACATTAATAGAGAAATTGTTGTTCCTTCTTTGTGTCCTAATCCTAAGAATTCTTTGGAGAGATCCTTACATTCTTTGGATGTTGTAAGAGCTTTGAAATATTATGTTGAAGCTACTAAAGATTTCAGGAAGACTTCTAGTCTATTTGTTATCTTTTCTGGTTCTAGGAAAAGTCAGAAGGCTTCTGCCATTTCCTTGGCATCTTGGTTAAAGCTTTTGATTTATCACGCTATTTGGAGTCGGGTCAGGCCCCGCCTCAGAGAATTACAGCTCATTCTACTAGATCAGTCTCCACTTCGTGGGCTTTTAAGAATGAAGCTTCAGTTGATCAGATTTGCAAAGCAGCAACTTGGTCTTCTTTCCATACATTTACTAAATTCTACAGTTTTGAAATATTTGCTTCTTCAGAAGCAGTTTTTGGTAGAAAAGTTTTTTAGGCAGCTGTTTCAGTTTGATTCCTCTGCTTATGTTTAAGTTTTTTCTTTTCATTTATGAGAATAAATTTATATTTTGGGTTGTGGATTAATTTTGTCAGCTGTTATTATTTTTATCCCTCCCTCTCTAGTGACTCTTCTGTGGAGTTCCACATCTTGGGTATTACTATCCCATACATCACTAGCTTATGGACTCTTGCCAATTACATGAAAGAAAACATAATTTATGTAAGAACTTACCTGCTAAATTCATTTCTTACATATTGGCAAGAGTCCATGAGACCCACCCTTTTTATGGTGGTTATGATTTTTTGTTTAAAGCACAATTATTTCCAAATTCCCATTTTGTTGCTTTTTTACTCCTTTCTTTATCACCCCACTACTTGGCTATTCGTTAAACTGAATTGTGGGTGTGGTGAGGGTTGTATTTATAGGCATTTTGAGTTTTGGGAAACTTTGCCCCTCCTGGTAGGATTGTATATCTCATACGTCACTAGCTCATGGACTCTTGCCAATATGAAAGAAATGAATTTATCAGGTAAGTTCTTACATAAATTATGTTTTTTTAATTTAGGTAATTGGGGTTAATTTAGGGGGTGTTAGGTTAGGGGGCTTAGTAATTGAATTAGTTATTTGCGTTGTGGGGGTTTGGCGGATTAGGGGTTAATAGTTTTATTAGTTTTGTTGCGATGTGGGTTAATGGTGGATTAGGGGGTTATTATACTTTATTTGGTTTCTTGCGATGTGGGTTAATGGCGGATTAGGGGGTTAATATACTTTATTAGGTTTTTTGCAATGTGGGTTCATTTCGGATTAGGGGTTAATATACTTTATTAGTTTTTGTGTTGGGGGATTGCGGTCGATAGGTAGATAGATATTGTGCATGCGTTAGGTGTTAGTTATTTTCAGGAGGTAGATAGATATTGCACTTGCGTTAGGTGTTAGTTAATATTTTCAGGCATTTACGGGAGTTAGGTTGCTTGCATACTCAGCGCAAGTCTTGCTGCGTCTGCCTATGTGTGGCGAGGTGAAAATGGAGTAAAATTGTGAATATGTGATACCAATTTGCGACACGGTTCTATGTTAGCTTATAGGAGTAAAAATGCGGCCAACGGGTGAAATATACGCGCTGCATTTATATGCGGCACTGTATATGTGATACCAAAACCGGCATGGCCGGCTTTTGCGGGTGACACCACATATGTAATCTTGCCCCTGATTAGGTCTGTGCATTTGTGGACAGACGTTGGGTGTTCCCCAGTAACCCACATACAAGTGAGACTGACATCCAAATGTGGGATCCAGCAAATTGACTTTGGGGTGAATGTATTTTTATATTGCTCATATATTTTTTATTTTTATGTAAAATGTGTTTTATGTAGGTAAAATTCCTTTACTGTATACTGTACCTGCAAAAAAATATTTGACAAAGTGGATACCACTTATCCTTTATACTTCATCTAATGGACTTATGCTATAAGGTCAACATCTACTAGTACTTTTAAAATGACCCATCACTGTTCTTTCTAGTTTGTTATGTCAGTGAAAATGTACTTTTGAGTAAAATGTGTATTGATTTAAGGTTTTCGTTGGTAATGATAAAAGTTAAAAATGCACATGATATGTTTCTTTAAAGAGATATAAAAGTGCAAAAAGAAAATGCTGTAATAAGTTAGGCTATGTTTTAGTGGTGCACTTTTGCTTGCATTTAACTATGTTTAAGCCATACAAAATCAGCTCCAGAGCAGGAATGCACAACTGGTAGCTAGCTGATCTCATCTGCTGAGCCAATTACAGGAATGTGTAGCCACCAATCACCAGCTCCCAAAAGCGCATTGCTGCTGCTCAGGATATGTACGTCTGCTTTTCAGCAAAGGATACCAAAAGACTTAAGTAAAATTGAAGTCTCTTAGATGGCGTTCTCTCTCTGAATCATGGAGGTTTAATTTTTTACCTCTGCGCCTTTAAATACAAATGGCTAAATCTAATCCTGAAGCAGTATAGTTGAAGGGAAATATTAAAAATGATCTAATAGCACAGGAAAGTCATGCACTGTTATGTTTAATTTATTAAGCATTGAGAGAGACAGAGATTTCTTTCTGCCAGCGGATGGATATAATATAATATAATAAAGATAGTTTAATATAGTGATGATGTATCCACTCTGTTTAGAGTTATACATAAAAAACAATTCTTTTCTTGTTCTATAAAAATGCTAGAAACAAAACCTGCCCCTAGCAGTTCCTAATATGTCTGAAGTTAAACATATTCTTGTCAGATGAGTCATTTTGATTGACTTATTTGTACTGAAGCAGTGATATTAGTCCATTTTTATTGACAGACGCTCAGTGCCAGAAAATGAACCTACTCACCATTCTATTGACCTATTGTAATCCTTTAAATTCATCATCTTGCTCTTATTTTGGAGTTTATATCTTCTTGCCTGTTTTTCCTTTTATTAGATGTAGGAAGATTTAATAAATTGTGTGTTTTACAACTGACAGTGCACTTGTCTTTCATTTGTTGCCAGGAAAAGCTACATTAATATATGAAATTGGAGTTTATTAGAGTCCTCTAGAAAATCTTATCAAATGATGTATCTACAGAAATCTCCATATTCTTTGTGTTTTTTGGTTGAAAATCATTAGATAAGTTTTTCTATAAGATTGTCGTCAACCTCATTATAAGTAAAGCTTGTTGATAGTCACTGAACTAGACTTTGATTAAAGTACTCCTTTTAGTATATTGTATATAATCCTCAACCTATTGTAGAATTTAATACCAGTAATAAATGCTGTGATCTTTGGTAAATTTAGCTTGTGGAATGTAAGCTACCAAATGTTAAAGGGATATTAAACAAAAAAATTCTATAATGCAATTTTAAACAACTTTCCAATGTATTTGTATTATTAAATTTGCTTTGTTCACTTGATATCCTTTGTGTGGAGTAAATCTAGATAGGCTTATATGGGCATACGATCATGCATGTGTCTTTAGGACTCTATGGCAGCAGTGTTGACAGCTACAGTATGTACAATAGGCATGGTCAACTGTTGTTCTAAGGGCTACACGTTGCCCTCTACATTTGTTTTTGAGAAAAGCAGAATTAAGAATGTGTGCCATGGTTGTGGCCCCAGGAAACATTTGAACTAAAAATGTGGTGCTTTTGAGTGGCTGCAACTCAAAAAGGCCTTCTTGAGGTAACAGCACACAGAGGGTACACTGCAACTTTAGCTAAACCAGGTCCTGTGCCACTGTACAGTTTTAGGAAATATATTTTTTTTAAAAGCCATCCATTTAAATGTGGCCCTTAATGCTTCTAAAATATCAATTTGTGTCCCACATGTGTTGGGAAGTTGGCCATCCCTGATGTGTACCATTGTTGCAAACACTGCTGCTAGATTGCTAAAGAAACGTGCACGGCCCCTCCTGAGCTGATCTAGAATTACTCTTAAAGAGATACACAGAGATAGCAAGAGGGTTAATAGCAGTAAATTGGAAAGACAATTTCATGCTCTATCTAACAACTTTCATTTTAACTTTATATCCGATTTAAAATATTTTATTTTGTATGACACAAAAACTGTCTCTTAAAAATGTCATAATTATAAATGTTTAATATTTACCTTTAATGTCCTGTTAAAAAAGGAGAGCTATGTTAAAGGTACATAAAACCCCCCAAAAAATATTTTATTATTCAGATAAAGAATACAATTTTAAACCACTTTTCTACATGAAAAATGTGGGTTCCATGTGCCTTTAATAGAAGATTTCTTCAAATCAACCCCCCTTTATCCTCACTTACTTTAAAGGGACAGTCTAGACCTAATACAAAATATTATTGTTACATACCAGAGAAGCAACCTGCAACTGGTCCCACATTTATAAGCTTATAAGAAGTATATGAAACAATTAAATAGTTTGTTAGGAGACAAATATGGCCAACTATCTCCGTCCACCTATTGCATTTATATTTTGGTATGTTAAGTTTCTCCAATGATGATCAACCAGAAATAAGTTTTCCTACTTGCACAGGCTGATTTGTGCACTGTCATACAAGAAAACAGCTAAATAGACAAGATGAAAGCTGTGAGCGGAGTTTAGCGGACATTTTCTAGTGCTAACAAACTGATTTTTTAAAAGTTTCATGAACTTCTTACAAGTTTATAGATGTGGAACCTGTTGCAAGATGCTTGTCTGGTATTTAACAATAAGTAATAAAGAATAAGTATTGGGTCTAGACTGTCCCTTTAAGTGCCGTTCTCTCAACTTGGCAACCATTTATTTCCTCAAGAAGCACTGCAGCCAAACTGAAGCTGGTTGAGACTGAAGGCATTCACTCACACTGCGCAGTGAGGCCTAGATTTGGAGTTTGGCTCCTAACGCTGGTTTTAGGCTAACTCTGGTAATTTGAGTCACTCAAAAAAGGGTCTAACGCTCACTTTTCAGCCGCGACTTTTCCATACCGCAGATCCCCTTACGTAAATTGCGTATCCTATCTTTTCAATGGGATTTTTCTAACTCCGGTATTTAGAGTCGTGGCTGAAGTGAGCGTTAGAACTCTAACGACAAAACTCCAGCCGCAGGAAAAAAGTCAGTAGTTAAGAGCTTTCTGGGCTAACGCCGGTTCATAAAGCTCTTAACTACTGTACTCTAAAGTACACTAACACCCATAAACTACCTATGTACCCCTAAACCGAGGTCCCCCCCACATCGCCGACACTCGATTAAATTTTTTTAACCCCTAATCTGCTGACCGCTAACTACGTTATCCTTATGTACCCCTAATCTGCTGCCCCTAACACCGCCGACCCCTATATTATATTTAGTAACCCCTAACCTGCCCCCCACAACGTCGCCGCCAGCTACCTACACTTATTAACCCCTAATCTGCCGACCGCAAAGCGTCGCCACCTACCTTATCCTTATGTACCCCTAATCTGCTGCCCCTAACACCGCCGACCCCTATATTATATTTAATAACCCCTAATCTGCCCCCCACAAAGTCGCCTCCACCTGCCTACACTTATTAACCCCTAATCCGCCTCACTAACCCTATAATAAATAGTATTAACCCCTAATCTGCCCTCCCTAACATCGCCTCCCTAACTTCAATTATTAACCCCTAATCTGCCGACCGGAGCTCACCGCTATTCTAATAAATGTATTAACCCCTAAAGCTAAGTCTAACCCTAACACTAACACCCCCCTAAATTAAATATAATTTACATCTAACGAAATTAATTAACTCTTATTAAATAAATTATTCCTATTTAAAGCTAAATACTTACCTGTAAAATAAATCTTAATATAGCTACAATATAAATTATAATTACATTGTAGCTATTTTAGGATTAATATTTATTTTACAGGCAACTTTGTAATTATTTTAACCAGGTACAATAGCTATTAAATAGTTAAGAACTATTTAATAGTTACCTAGTTAAAATAATTACAAAATTACCTGTCAAATAAATCCTAACCTAAGTTACAATTAAACCTAACACTATACTATCATTAAATTAATTAAATAAAATACCTACAATTACCTACAATTAAACCTAACACTACACTATCAATACATTAATTAAATACAAAACCTACAAATAACTACAATGAAATAAACTAACTAAAGTACAAAAAATAAAAAAGAACTAAGTTACAAAAAATAAAAAAATATCTACAAACATAAGAAAAATATTACAACAATTTTAAACTAATTACACCTACTCTAAGCCCCCTAATAAAACAACAAAGCCCCCCCAAAATAAAAAATTCCCTACCCTATTCTAAATTACTAAAGTTAAAAGCTCTTTTACCTTACCAGCCCTGAACAGGGCCCTTTGCGGGGCATGCCCCAAGAAGTTCAGCTCTTTTGCCTGTAAAAAAAACATACAATACCCCCCCCAACATTACAACCCACCACCCACATACCCCTAATCTAACCCAAACCCCCCTTAAATAAACCTAACACTAAGCCCCTGAAGATCTTCCTACCTTGTCTTCACCATACCAGGTTCACCGATCGGTCCTGAAGAGCTCCTCCGATGTCCTGATCCAAGCTCAAGCGGGGGGCTGAAGATGTCCATGATCCGGTAGAAGTCTTCATCCAAGCGGGGCAGAAGAGGTCTTCCATCCGATTGAAGTCTTCATCCAAGGGGGGCAGAAGAGGTCTTCCATCCGATTGAAGTCTTCATCCAGGCGGCATCTACTATCGACATCCATCTGGAACGGAGCGGTAGCATCCTGAAGACCTCCGATGCGGAACATCCATCCTGACCGACGACTGAACGACAAATGACGGTTCCTTTAAATGACGTCATCCAAGATGGCGTCCCTCGAATTCCGATTGGCTGATAGGATTCTATCAGCCAATCGGAATTAAGGTAGGAATATTCTGATTGGCTGATGGAATCAGCCAATCAGATTTAGCTCGCATTCTATTGGCTGATCGGAACAGCCAATAGAATGTGAGCTCAATCTGATTGGCTGATTGGATCAGCGAATCGGATTGAACTTGATTCTGATTGGCTGATTCCATCAGCCAATCAGAATATTCCTACCTTAATTCCGATTGGCTGATAGAATCCTATCAGCCAATCGGAATTCGAGGGACGCCATCTTGGATGACGTCATTTAAAGGAACCGTCATTCGTCGTTCAGTCGTCGGCCAGGATGGATGTTCCGCGTCGGAGGTCTTCAGGATGCTGCCGCTCCGTTCCAGATGGATGTCGATAGAAGATGCCGCCTGGATGAAGACTTCAATCGGATGGAAGACCTCTTCTGCCCCGCTTGGATGAAGACTTCAATCGGATGGAAGACCTCTTCTGCCCTGCTTGGATGAAGACTTCTACCGGATCATGGACATCTTCAGCCCCCGCTTGGGCTTGGATCAGGACATCGGAGGAGCTCTTCAGGACCGATCGGTGAACCTGGTATGGTGAAGACAAGGTAGGAAGATCTTCAGGGGCTTAGTGTTAGGTTTATTTAAGGGGGGTTTGGGTTAGATTAGGGGTATGTGGGTGGTGGGTTGTAATGTTGGGGGGTGGGGTATTGTATGGTTTTTTTACAGGCAAAAGAGCTGAACTTCTTGGGGCATGCCCCGCAAAGGGCCCTGTTCAGGGCTGGTAAGGTAAAAGAGCTTTTAACTTTAGTAATTTAGAATAGGGTAGGGGATTTTTTATTTTGGGGGGCTTTGTTGTTTTATTAGGGGGCTTAGAGTAGGTGCAATTAGTTTAAAATTGTTGTAATATTTTTCTTATGTTTGTAGATATTTTTTTATTTTTTGTACTTTAGTTAGTTTATTTCATTGTAGTTATTTGTAGATATTGTATTTAATTAATGTATTGATAGTGTAGTGTTAGGTTTAATTGTAGGTAATTGTAGGTATTTTATTTAATTAATTTAATGATAGTATAGTGTTAGGTTTAATTGTAACTTAGGTTAGGATTTATTTGACAGGTAATTTTGTAATTATTTTAACTAGGTAACTATTAAATAGTTCTTAACTATTTAATAGCTATTGTACCTGGTTAAAATAATTACAAAGTTGCCTGTAAAATAAATATTAATCCTAAAATAGCTACAATGTAATTATAATTTATATTGTAGCTATATTAGGATTTATTTTATAGGTAAGTATTTAGCTTTAAATAGGAATAATTTATTTAATAAGAGTTAATTAATTTCGTTAGATGTAAATTATATTTAACTTAGGGGGGTGTTAGTGTTAGGGTTAGACTTAACTTTAGGGGTTAATACATTTATTAGAATAGCGGTGAGCTCCGGTCGGCAGATTAGGGGTTAATAATTGAAGTTAGGTGTCGGCGATGTTAGGGAGGGCAGATTAGGGGTTAATACTATTTATTATAGGGTTAGTGAGGCGGATTAGGGGTTAATAACTTTATTGTGGGGGCAGATTAGGGGTTAATAAATATAATATAGGGGTCGGCGATGTTAGGGCAGCAGATTAGGGGTACATAGGGATAATGTAAGTAGCGACGGTGTCCGGAGCGGTAGATTAGGGGTTAATAATAATATGCAGGGGTCAGCGATAGCGGGGGCGGCAGAATAGGGGTTAATAAGTGTAAGGTTAGGGGTGTTTAGACTCGGGGTACATGTTAGAGTGTTAGGTGCAGACGTAGTAAGTGTTTACGCATAGCAAACAATGGGGCTGCGTTAGGAGCTGAACGCGGCTTTTTTGCAGGTGTTAGGTTTTTTTTCAGCTCAAACAGCCCCATTGTTTCCTATGGGGGAATCGTGCACGAGCACGTTTTTGAGGCTGGCCGCTTGCGTAAGCAACTCTGGTATCGAGAGTTGAAGCTGCGTTAAATATGCTCTACGCTCCTTTTTTGGAGCCTAACGCAGCCTTTATGTGGACTCTCAATACCAGAGTTATTTTTATGGTGCGGCCAGAAAAAAGCCGGCGTTAGCTACGCGGGTCCTTACCGACAAAACTCTAAATCTAGCCGTGAGTGATTAAAGGTAGCCTGAGCGTGTCTTAAATCTTTATAGAAGCAAATGTTAGCAGGTATTTTATTTCTCATTTGGTTTACAAAATACAAAATCTGTAATACATTTTAAAAGGCCCTCTTTTCAAAGTAACAAAGAAAAATGACTTGTGTGTCTTTTAATTCCTTTACAAAAAATGAAGTCATTGTAGATGCCAAACTGGTTGCTGTGTCAAATAATGAGTATAGTTAAAGGGATTTGAAACCCCAAAAAATTATTTTGTGATTCGGATTGAGCATACAATTTTAAACAAATTAAAAATGTACTTCTGTTATCAAATTTGCTTTATTCTCTTGGAATCCTTTATTGATGGAGAAGCAATTGACTACTGGGACCTAGCTGAACACATCTTTTGAGCCAATGAAAAAAGGCATAGTTGTGTAGCTACCAATCAACAGCTAGCTCCCAGTAGTGTATTGCTGTTGCCGAGCCTAACTGGGTATACTTTTCAACAAAGGATACCAGGAGAACGTAGCAAATTTGATAAAAGAAGTAAATTGGAAGGTTGTTTAAAATGTTATGTTCTGAATCATTACTGTTTAATTTTGACTTCACTGTTCAATTAATCAAAACCTACCAAACCTGTGTGTAGTATAACTGTGAGGATTCTAATACAGTGCACATATTTCATCAGCCCACATTGGTTGTCTTATCTAAATATAAACAAATTGTTGTTTATTAATAAATGTTATAAAAACATTTAAAATTTATATTTTAGAAAAATATGCATCATGTTTGAAGACTCGGACACGCCCATTGCCAATCTTCTTGAACGTTGTTAAGCTTCCTTGCTTTGCTTTTGCTAATTAGGAGAAATATATGAACAAGCTTTTGTACTTATCAGCCAATTACTGGGCAGCACATAGAAGACAAGGTTCTGCATTCTAGCCTCTCTGGGGGAGTGGAATCACTACACTATTTACAGTTTAATTACAGGAAAAGCAGACAAAAGAAATAATGAAAATGCAATGCAAACTTTTTAAATTATGCATAAAAAACATTTTGGGCCAGATTATGAGTGGAGCGCAAATGTTTGTGCGCAAGTGATATCAGGGTTTTGCGATAGTTTGCACACAGGTTAAATTAGGCTGGTATGGGCGCTCGTTGGGTTAGCGTGTCCTTAGAGCTGTGGTTAATTGTTTCGCAAGCAAAAAAGTGTCACAAGACACATCAAGAATACATTACAAAGTACTCATAATAACTCATAATACTCATACACTCATAATAACACCATCTAATAAAAATTATTTTTAAAAAATTGCACAAAAAAGTTATAAAGGCTCAAAGATATGAGGTCTCAAGTGTTAGAAAAGAAAACTCTGCAAAGGGCTTTAACATTGTATGTATTTATATGTGTATATTTGTATTTACAGTCATATATACACATAAATACATATGTACACATATATAAGTGCATTGTAGCCCTTTGCAGTTAAGTAGATGAAAACATGAGAAAAATATATTTATGCAATATTCATTTTTAATAACAGTTTTAACAATGTATTTACTGAAAATATTTCACATTCCTATGTTCTGCACATAGCAGAATATGTTCTAAGTATTTTAAAATATATATTCCTATATATAGTATATATATATACTGTATATATAGGTATAGATATATATTGTACCAAAATACCATCAGATATATGTAGAAATATGTACTTAAAAATAATAGAACCTATTCTGCTATGTGCAGAACATTGGAATGTGAAATATTGTGCACGCTTTCTGTGCGCGTTGGGCTAGCGCAAGTGTGATAATTTTTTACTTTCAACTCATAATACCAGCACAACCCAACGCCCGCAAAAATTTTACTTTTAGTGCTGCAGAGAAAGCACTAAATAGCTCTCCACTTGTAATCTATCCCTTTATGTGGAATTGCATTTTAAGTTGAATGTCAATATATATGAAATCGTAAGGTGGTATAACAAATAAATTATGTTAATTGGGTATCAATTTATATTTATTGTATTTAGTTGAAATAATTTTTATTGTTTTCAAATACAACATGGTTTACATCATCACATCGCACAAATACAAACTTGTTACTGTCCGTTTAGACCTATTGCTAGATTAACAACTCATCTCTGATAGGTCACTTTCCTTACAGTTACAGACATTTTTTCTTATATCAACTGTACCATAGTTCCTCTTATTGTATCTGCCGAGAAAGTTAACTGGCTGCCCAAATGGCAACTACGATAGACTAACAGTGAAGAACATTTCCTCGGCGTAGATAGATGTAAACAATCATGACATAATATCTGATTAACAAATAAAGAATATAAAAACAAACATACAAACAAAGAAATGTGGTCATTATCTGTTTTCATTGGCTCCATTTATCTTTTTAGCCGAAGCTAACGAAAATACAGGGTTATTTATCCTATAAAGTTGTTGAAGGATTGGGGATGTGTCTTATCTCTATACTGAGTAACCGTCCTATAACCCACACCTAGTTTTGCATACACCCCGAAACCATGATTTCTATGTTGCTCCCTGAGTTATCCAATTGAACCAAATTTTTTGTAAGTGTTCATTATTACCTTGGATCCATTAGGCCATTTCTGACATGTTATATATATTCTCAATTGTATCTAGTACTTCTTGCCAAACTGGTCCCCCTACTTTCCAATGTCTTGCAATACAAATTCTTGTAGCCGTGCATAGAATTTTGATAAATATATTAATTGCTGAATTGTATTGTGAAATATGTTGATTCAAAAGTGCTTGTGCAACTGTGAGGGAGAAGGGTTCATCAAGGAGTTTACTAAATTTGCTAGTTGGTCCCAGATATCCTTTACTTTGGGGCATTCCCACAACATGTTAATGTAGGTCCCAAGTTCCCCACACCCCCTATAACAATGTCTGGAATTAACTGTAGAAAAATGAGAGGTCTTTATGGGAGTTAGGTACCACCTAAATTAAGTCTTTATACAGTTAGGCCTTTAGAAGAGTTAAAGAATATCTTATTCCATTCATCCATTGAAAGTTCTCCAATATCCCTTTCCCATTTATCTAATAGTGTCGATTTAGTGTTGTATTTAGTTTCCTAAATTGTTAGATATAACATAGAAATAATCTGTTTGTCTCTGGTGGGTGTTTTACATAAGCGTTGCAGTGTGGTATAGGGTTGTGAAACCTGGTCGGTGCAGTATTTAGTAATAGCTGAGGAAATTTGCAGATAGAGATACCAATGTAGTTTTTCAGGGCCTATTTTATCTTGTAGCTGAGTAAAAGTTAGTATACGTCCCTGTACTAAGTCAGCAACTCTATACAGTCCCTTATTTGCCCACTACCATATTTGTTTATGAAGTTTTGAGGGTAAAAGGGCCCTAAGTGGAAGTACTTTAGAAATTGTGGGTATCAGTTTTAGTGATTTGGCGAGGGATCTCCACAACTGGACTGTTTCTACAGTGATTGGGGATCTATAACCTCTGGAGCAGAGTTTACATTCTAGGTCCCAAATTATGTTGTTTGGATTATCATGTTTTCCTAAGGTCGCCTCAATTTTCATCCAAAGGATATTCTGCAAATTCTTACTAAACAAGGGGGTTTGGGCTAGTCTGGTAGCTTGGTAATAGTCCAATAGATTAGGCACTCCAACCCCTCCTATCTGTCTATGTTGAGTCAAAATGTGGGATGCTATTCTCAACCTCTTCCCCCCTCTCAAGAAAGTGAGTAGGTCAGATTAGAGATTTGGTAGGTCTATAAGGGGAATCCTAACTGGGAGGGCCCTAAAGAGGTACAATATCCGAGATAGGATATTCATTTTAATGGTGGATAATCAGCCGTACCAAGAAAAGCTACCCTTCTTCCACTTTCTCTTTTAAATGCTTTGTAGAGTGGTATATAATTTAGTTTGTATAGATTTGTATAGGATTCTGATATTTTTACTCCTAAATAGGTGATGGAATGTTTAGCCCACCTTATATCAAAGTTGGTCTCAATAATTCTTTTGGTGTGCTTGGGGAGGGCTAGAGGTAGTGCCTCACATTTATCTAGGTTAACTTTATAGCCCAATATATCTGAGTTCTTGTAATGTTTGGTAAAGATTGGGCAAAGAAATTAGGGGTCTGGTCAAAGTTAACAGAACATCATCCGCGAACAATGAGAGTTTATATTCAGAGTCTCCTAATTGGATCCCTGCTATATCTGGGGAGTTTCTAATACATGAAGCAAGTGGCTCGATGCATAGGGCAAAAAATAGAGGCGACAGTGGGCACCCCTGATGTGTGCCATTCAAGATGTCTATGGGTCTGGATTGAAAGCCTGCTGCTCCAATAGTAGCAGTTGGTGTGGAGTATATTCCCTTGATAGCTTGCATGAAAGCTCCATCAAAGCCCATCTTAGTCAGAACCCCCAGCATGTAAGACCAGTTCACTCTGTCAAACGCCTTCTCTGCATCCAAGGACAGAAGCAGAGAGGGTGTCTTGGTTCTCACCAGATATTCCACCAGAGTTATCGTTCTCTACAAGTTATCAGGGGTCTCCCTATCTTTTATGAAACTTGGTCGGGATGAATCGAATTTGGGAGAAATTTTTTGAGACGGTTGGCTAAGATTTTAGTGAGGATTTTCATGTCCTGATTAATCAGGGAAATCGGTCTATAACTTTGACATAAAGTCAGATTTTTAAAAGTTTTGGGGATCATCACTATATTTGCCCTAAGAATGTCAGATGATATTTTTTGCCCTTGCATTATATCGTCACAAAATTTCTTAATTTTGGGAACTAAAGTTAATTTAAATAATTTGTAGTAATCTACAGGAAAGCCGTCAGGTCCCGCTGCTTTGCCCGATTTGAGTTCTTTGATAACTGTTAATATCTCTTCTGTTGAGATTTCAGCATTCAGTTCCTCTCTCTCTACTTGACTAATGGTGTTTAGTTTAGCCTTGTTTAAGAACTGTTGTAAAAGTGTTTGCGTTTGAGGTGTCCTCACCACTTTCCGACCATTATAAAGAAGTTTGTAATAGTTAGCAAAGGTATCTGCGATTTCTTGTGGGTTAGAGGTGAAGGTCCCATCAGGTCTTTGTATGGAAGGGATAGAGTATGCTTTAATTCTTTCCCTCAGTTTATGTTTAAGGTATCTGTCAAATTTGTTAGAATACAGGAAGTAATGTGCTTTTAGATATTTATTGTATTTAAACATCTAATTACTATATTTAAACAACTTTGGTTCACAGTTGTTGTTTTTTTTGGAACTATGGAAGCCATTTGCATGCATTATCTTTTGGATGGTTTAGCAATTTTTATAGACTAAGCTCCTGGGGGGGGGGGGAGTAAAAATATAGATAGATAACAGTCAAAGTATTTGGCTACGATTTTAGGGCTAGATTACATGTAAAGTGCAAACGATTTTGCGCATAGGAAATCGCATGTTTGCCTTTTTCATTGTGCTGATATTATAAGTTGAACGAAATCGCAAGTGCGGTAGCGCAATCACAATTTAAGCTTCAATCCTTACTGCGATCTGATGGCTTTGATTAACTGTTTTCGGGGGAAAAATGCACAAAACACTTAAAAAATGCAATACAGGGGGGACTTACGGGCGGCGGCCATGACAGGTCGCAGTTTTGAGTGCTGCGCCTGACTAGAAGATAAAGCTTGATATAATACCTTTATCAAGGGGTCAACTGATATGAAGTTTTGTATCCTGCAAACAAGCTAATAATTTTCCAGCTTAGGATCCTAAAATTATTAAGTTAGCCAACAGCATCAGAACACCGGAGCTTAAATTGAGGCTGCCTCCTCCTACCTACCCCCCCGGCAGAGCGCCTCGGGCTTCTGTCGTATCACAATGCAAAAAATGTGTTGCAACACTATTTCTGGAATGGAAGTTTATATAGCCGTGCAGAATCTTTTGAAGGAGCAGGAGCGCGAGATTACTGCTAGACTTGGTCGTCTCCAAGCTCTTGTGGAAACTATGATGGTGGAGAAAGCCGCCCCTGAAACTTCGCTGCAGGAGGAAGAAGATGTTGTGGAGCCGCTGCGACCAAATCTAGTAATAACCGAGCAGTCTCACACGACGGAGGACTTTGTTTATTCGCTACCGGATATATCTCCGGCCACTTCTTTTGAATCTGCCGTCCTTGTCTGGAGGGAAGCGGCCGGCCCTCTGGAATGGAATGGGGCAGCGGGATGAGCACTTATGACCAAGTCATGTTTTTGGAGCATCGGAGCTTACCCGAGGGATTGCTTGGCCAGTTTGATATGCTGGATCAGAATGAGACACTGGCAAATCTACAAGGCTTGAGAATAAGGACTGAGACACTTCTGGACATTCTCATAGATCCTGTTCCGCTTCCCAATATGCCAAATACAGCCGACATTGGTGTCTCCATGATCCGATATTGTCTGGAAGTGATGCTATTGTTTGGTGGTCTAAATGCCCGTGATCATCAGATGGACTCTGCAAGACTGTTTAAACTGCAGGATGTGGACTGCTGTGAACAAAAGATATTTACTTCTCTATTCAACATACAGCAGAACTGTTCCCATAGAACTGGTATAGGGTAAAAATGCTCTTATTGATGTGTCATACTTTTGAGTGCTTTAACATTATAATTTAATGACGGCCTTATAGCCTGAAGTATCTGCTTATGATTCATAAAACCCATATTTTGCAGTAAACATTTCTTTTACTGTATTACTAGCTGAAAACATTCGGCTAGATTACGAGTTTTGTGTTATGAGTGAAAAAGCAGCATTATTAATATTTATTTAGATTTATTTTAATTATATTAAAGTTAGGGGGTTTTAGGGTTAGGGTTAGGTTTAGGGGTTAATATGTTTATTATAGTGGCGGCGATGTCAGGAGCGGCAGATTAGGGGTTAAGAAGTGTAATGTAGGTGGCGGCGATGTCGGGGTCGGCAGATTAGGGGTGTTTAGATGTGGTTTTTATGTTAGGGTGTTAGGTTTAAACATAACTTTTTCTTTCCCCATAGGAATCAATAGGGCTGCTTTTTTGCAGGTGTTAGGCTGTTTTTTAGCCGGCTCTCCCCATTGATGTCTATGGGGAAATCGTGCACGAGCACGTAAAACCAGCTCTCAGCAGCGCTGTTATTGGTGTGTGCTATGGTGCGGTAATAGAGCTTAACGCAACCATATTTCCAGCTAACGCAGACTTTTTATAAACCTGTAATAGCAGCGCAAGAGAAAAATGAGCGGTGCAATAACGTGCAAGTTATTACCGCACCGTTCATAACGCAAAACTCGTAATCTAGCCGATTGTTAGTTGCCACATGAATTGGGATATTTGCTTAGAATACAGGGGTACTTCCAGGGCCATAGTCTATTAGTATCCAGCTTTTGAATCTGCATGCCTACTAATATAGGGAATGCGCATTGTTATCATTGTTAGATCTGCCTATATCTAGCTATCACTGTTGCCTATTTGGATTCCTATTTGTTGCCTTAATATAGGACACTGAAGACAGTGACTTGAAGTTTCTGCCTTTGTACGATATGTACAGCCGTCAGAGTAATGTATCTGGGGGCAAGCTTAAGTCTCTTATAAAGTTAGATGTCTGCTGCCCCAATATAGATATTGCCACAAGCTATAGTTACCCTATAAAATAATAGTTTATATTCCAGAGGTCTAGAAGTAGCCTATATCATTTAAAAGTGTTCTTTAATATTACATTTATAGCAGTTCTTACATCTTGCCAGGACCCAAAAGTGGCCCTATAAATATATATAATTCCCCTCTACTAGTGAATTACTATATCCAGCAGTCCAAGAGAGGCTGATATTTATCATTGGGAGGTTACGTTTTTATTATGCTTATTTTATTTGAAAATGGGAAAAGCTTTCTTGGTTTAATAATGTTTCTAGAGAGTATGGCATTTACTGCAGCAGCATACTGTATATAAAAAGTCTTATAATGTTACATTTTATAGTTTCTATAGGTCCAAAAGTGGCCTATATAACTGAAAAGTGTCATTTACTGTGATGACATTCATAGTAGCCTTCACATATTTCTAAAGGTCTACAGGGAGTGCAGAATTATTAGGCAAGTTGTATTTTTGAGGATTAATTTTATTATTGAACAACAACCATGTTCTCAATGAACCCAAAAAACTCATTAATATCAAAGCTGAATAGTTTTGGAAGTAGTTTTTAGTTTGTTTTTAGTTATAGCTATTTTAGGGGGATATCTGTGTGTGCAGGTGACTATTACTGTGCATAATTATTAGGCAACTTAACAAAAAACAAATATATACCCATTTCAATTATTTATTTTTACCAGTGAAACCAATATAACATCTCAACATTCACAAATATACATTTCTGACATTCAAAAACAAAACAAAAACAATTCAGTGACCAATATAGCCACCTTTCTTTGCAAGGACCCTCAAAAGCCTGCCATCCATGGATTCTGTCAGTGTTTTGATCTGTTCACCATCAACATTGCGTGCAGCAGCAACCACAGCCTCCCAGACACTGTTCAGAGAGGTGTACTGTTTTCCCTCCTTGTAAATCTCACATTTGATGATGGACCACAGGTTTTCAATTGGGTTCAGATCAGGTGAACAAGGAGGCCATGTCATTAGATTTTCTTCTTTTATACCCTTTCTTGCCAGTCACGCTGTGGAGTACTTGGACGCGTGTGATGGAGCAATGTCCTGCATGAGAATCATGTTTTTCTTGAAGGATGCAGACTTCTTCCTGTACCACTGCTTGAAGAAGGTGTCTTCCAGAAACTGGCAGTAGGACTGGGAGTTGAGCTTGACTCCATCCTCAACCCGAAAAGGCCCCACAAGCTCATCTTTGATGATACCAGCCCAAACCAGTACTCCACCTCCACCTTGCTGGCGTCTGAGTCGGACTGGAGCTCTCTGCCCTTTACCAATCCAACCACGGGCCCATCCATCTGGCCCATCAAGACTCACTCTCATTTCATCAGTCCATAAAACCTTAGAAAAATCAGTCTTGAGATATTTCTTGGCCCAGTCTTGACGTTTCAGCTTGTGTGTCTTGTTCAGTGGTGGTCGTCTTTCAGCCTTTCTTACCTTGGCCATGTCTCTGAGTATTGCACACCTTGTGCTTTTGGGCACTCCAGTGATGTTGCAGCTCTGAAATATGGCCAAACTGGTGGCAAGTGGCATCTTGGCAGCTGCACGCTTGACTTTTCTCAGTTCATGGGCAGTTATTTTGCGCCTTGGTTTTTCCACACGCTTCTTGCGACCCTGTTGACTATTTTGAATGAAACGCTTGATTGTTCGATGATCACGCTTCAGAAGCTTTGCAATTTTAAGAGTGCTGCATCCCTCTGCAAGATATCTCACTATTTTTGACTTTTCTGAGCCTGTCAAGTCCTTCTTTTGACCCATTTTGCCAAAGGAAAGGAAGTTGCCTAATAATTATGCACACCTGATATAGGGTGTTGATGTCATTAGACCACACCCCTTCTCATTACAGAGATGCACATCACCTAATATGCTTAATTGGTAGTAGGCTTTCGAGCCTATACAGCTTGGAGTAAGACAACATGATGTGGTCAAAATACTCATTTGCCTAATAATTCTGCACTTCCTGTAAAAGTGGCCTGAGCAATATCCTCCCTGTAGAGTTGCCTTAATATGTTCAGAAGTCCAAGAGTGGCTTCTAGCTGTCTGGGGGAATATTTATTCTGCAATTTTGAAGAAAACAAATTAGAGGTGATGTATTGTGCTATATTTATTCAGTGTATGTAAAACATTGCTCTGTGAAGCACCTAGGCGCTAGCTTTGTTTTATCGTCAGAAACTTTTGTCTGAGCCATTCAAGGTATTAATATTCTGAGTCTGTACAAAGTTATGTGCTATATTTTGTTTCTTTGTATTTTTGCAATGTATCCCTTAACACCCCAATAAAAATGTATAAAAAAAAAATACAAAGTACAGTTACACTCATAATAACACTGTCTAATAAAAATTATTTAAAAAAATATTGCACAAAAAGGTTATAAGGGGTCAAAGAAAGGAAGTCTCGGGTGTTAGAAAAAAAAAAAGGCAGGTAAATGGCTTTAACATTGCAACACATACATATACATTACTAAAGATGTATTTGTATGTATATATATATATATATATATATATATATATATATATATATATATATGTCTATATATGTGTGGATATATATTAATGTATTTATATGTGTATATATGTATTTACAGTCATATATACACTTATAAAAACATTAATATATATGTATACACATACAGGCATATATATATATATATATATATATATATATATATATATATATATATATATATATATATATATATATATGTGCATTAGAGCCCTTTGTCATTAAGTAGATGAAAACATGATAAAACATATTTATGCAATATTCATATTTCTCTTGTAGGTGTATCCAGTCCACGGATCATCCATTACTTGTGGGATATTCTCATTCCCAACAGGAAGTTGCAAGAGGACACCCACAGCAGAGCTGTCAATATAGCTCCTCCCCTAACTGCCATATCCAGTCATTCTCTTGCAAATCTCAACAAACATGGAGGTAGTAAGAGAGAAGTGGTGAAATGTAGCTGTTATTTTGCTTCAATCAAAAGTTTATTATTTTTAAATGGTACCGGAGTTGTACTATTTTGTTCCAGGCAGAAAAATAGAAGAATCTGCCTGTGATTTCTATGATCTTAGCAGGTTGTAACTAAGATCCATTGCTGTTCTCACACATGACTGAAGAGAGAGATAACTTCAGCAGGGGAATGGCATGCAGGTTATCCTGCTATGAGGTATGTGCAGTTAAGATTTTTCTAGAAGATGTGAATGCTAGAAAATGCTGCTGATGCCAAATTTAAATACAGTGATTTAATAGCGACTGGTATCATGCTTACTTTCTGAGGTAATACTCTTTTATATTTACAATATAAAACGTTTGCTGGCATGTTTAAACGTTTTTATATATACTTTGGTGATAAAACTTTATTGGGGCCTAGTTTTTTCCACATGGCTGGCTTAAATTTGCCTAGAAACAGTTTCCTGAGGCTTTCCACTGTGTTACTATGAGTGGGAGGGGCCTAATTTAGCACTTTTTTGCGCAGTAACTTTTACAGACTGAGACATCCAGCTTCCTCCAGGAGTCCCCTGAATGCTATAGGACATCTCTAGAGGGCTCTTTGGCTTTCCAAAATCGTTTATTGGGGAAGGTAGGCCCACAGCAAGGCTGTGGCAGTTTGGTGTGACTGTTAAAAAACGTCTATATTGTTTTTTTGATCTGTTTTTTGAACTAAGGGGTTAATAATCCATTTGCAAGTGGGTGCAATGCTTATTATACACACTGTAAAAATTTCGTTTGTTTTACTGCCTTTTTTCACTGTTTTTCAAATTCTGACAAAATTTGTTTCTCTTAAAGGCACAGTACCGTTTATTATATTTGCTTGTTAACTTGATTTAAAGTGTTTTCCAAGCTTGCTAGTCTCATTGCTAGTCTGTATAAACATGTCTGACATAGAGGAAACTCCTTGTTCATTATGTTTAAAAGCCATTGTGGAGCCCCCTCTTAGAATGTGTACCAAATGTACTGATTTCACTTTAAGCAATAAAGATCATATTCTGTCTTTAAAAATTTTATCACCAGAGGAATCTGACGAGGGGGAAGGTATGCCGACTAACTCTCCCCACGTGTCAGATCCTTTGACTCCCGCTCAAGGGACTCACGCTCAAATGGCGCCAAGTACATCTAGGGCTCCCATAGCGTTACTTTACAAGACATGGTGGCAGTCATGGATAATACACTGTCAGCGGTATTAGCCAGACTACCTGAATTTAGAGGAAAGCGAGATAGCTCTGGAGTTAGACGAAATACAGAGCATACTGACGCTTTAAGAGCTATGTCTGATACTGCCTCACAATATGCAGAAGCTGAAGAAGGAGAGCTTATTTCTGTGGGTGATGTTTCTGACTCAGGGAAGATGATGCAACCTGATTCTGATATTTCTACATTTAAATTTAAGCTTGAACACCTCCGCGTGTTACTCAGGGAGGTTTTAGCTGCTCTGAATGACTGTGATACAATTGCAGTGCCAGAGAAATTGTGTAGACTGGATAAATACTATTCAGTGCCGGTGTGCACTGATGTTTTTCCAATACCTAAAAGGTTTACAGAAATTATTACTAAGGAATGGGATAGACCCGGTGTGCCGTTCTCTCCCCCTCCTATTTTTAGAGAAATGTTTCCAATAGACGCCACCACACGGGACTTATGGCAGACAGTTCCTAAGGTGGAGGGAGCAGTTTCTACTCTAGCAAAGCGTACTACTATCCCTGTCGAGGACAGTTGTGCTTTCTTAGATCCAATGGATAAAAAGTTAGAGGGCTACCTTAAGAAAATGTTTATTCAACAAGGTTTTATCCTACAGCCCCTTGCATGCATTGCTCCTGTCACTGCTGCTGCGGCGTTCTGGTTTGAGTCTCTGGAAGAGGCTTTACAGGTAGCGACTCCATTGGATGACATACTTGACAAGCTTAGAGCACTTAAGTTTGCCAATTCTTTTGTTTCTGATGCCATTGTTCATTTGACTAAACTAACGGCTAAGAATGCGCTATGGCTTAAATCATGGTCAGCTGACGTTACTTAAAAGTCTAAGCTGCTTAACATTCCCTTCAAGGGGCAGACCCTATTCGGGCCTGGTTTGAAGGAGATTATTGCTGATATCACTGGAGGAAAAGGTCATGCCCTTCCTCAGGATAGGTCCAAATCAAGGGCCAAACAGTCTAATTTTCGTGCCTTTCAAAAGGCAAGTGCGACATCAACTTCCTCTAATGCAAAACAAGAGGGAACTTTTGCTCAGTCCAAGACGGTCTGGAGACCTAACTAGACCTGGAACAAAGGTAAGCAGGTCAAAAAGTCTGCTGCTGCCTCTAAGACAGCATGAAGGAACGGCCCCCTATCCGGTAACGGATCTAGTAGGGGGCAGACTTTCGCTCTTCGCCCAGGCTTGGGCAAGAGATGTCCAGGATCCCTGGGCTTTGGAAATTATATCCCAGGGATATCTTCTGGACTTCAAGGCTTCCCCCCCAAAAGGGAGATTTCACCTTTCACAATTATCTGCAAACCAGATAAAGAGAGAGGCATTCTTACACTGTGTACAAGACCTCCTAGTTATGGGAGTGATCCATCCAGTTCCAAAGGAGGAACAGGGACAGGGATTTTACTCAAATCTGTTTGTGGTTCCCAAAAAAGAGGGAACCTTCAGACCAATTTTGGATCTAAAGATCTTAAACAAATTCCTCAGAGTTCCATCATTCAAGATGGAGACTATTCGTACCATCCTACCTATGATCCAGGAGGGTCAATACATGACTACAGTGGATCTAAAGGATTCTTATCTTCACATTCCGATACACAAAGATCATCATAGGTTTCACAGGTTTGCATTCCTAGACAGGCATTACCAGTTTGTAGCTCTTCCCTTTGGGTTAGCTACAGCCCTAAGAATTTTTACGAAGGTTCTGGGGTCGCTTCTGGCGGTCCTAAGGCCGCGGGGCATAGCAGTGGCCCCCTATTTAGACGACATCCTGTTTCAGGCGTCAAACTTCCAAATTGCCAAGTCTCATACGGACATAGTGTTGGCATTTCTGAGGTCGCATGGGTGGAAGGTGAACGAGGAAAAGAGTTCTCTATCCCCCTTCACAAGAGTTTCCTTCCTAGGGACTCTGGTAGATTCTGTAGAAATTAAAATTTACCTGACGGAGTCCAGGTTATCAAAACTTCTAAATTCCTGCCGTATTCTTTATTCCATTCCTCGCCCTTCGGTTGCTCAGTGCATGGAAGTAATCGGCTTAATGGTAGCGGCAATGGACATAGTGCCGTTTGCACGCCTACATCTCAGACCGCTGCAACTCTGCATGCTCAGTCAGTGGAATGGGGATTACACAGATTTGTCCCCTCTACTAAATCTGGATCAAGAGACCAGGGATTCTCTTCTCTGGTGGCTATCTCGGGTCCATCTGTCCAAAGGTATGACCTTTCGCAGGCCAGATTGGACAACTGTAACGACAGATGCCAGCCTTCTAGGTTGGGGTGCAGTCTGGAACTCCCTGAAGGCTCAGGGATCGTGGACTCAGGAGGAGACACTCCTTCCGATAAACATTCTGGAATTAAGAGCGATATTCAATGCTCTTCAGACTTGGCCTCAGCTAGCGACAATGAGGTTCATCAGATTTAAGTCGGACAACATCACGGCTGTTGGCTTACATCAACCATCAAGGGGGACAAGGAGTTCCCTAGCGATGTTAGAAGTCTCAAAGATAATTCGCTGGGCAGAGATTCACTCTTGCAACCTATCAGCTATCCATATCCCAGGTGTAGAGAACTGGGAGGCGGATTTTCTAAGTCGACAGACTTTTCATCCGGGGGAGTGGGAACTCCATCCGGAGGTGTTTGCACAATTGATTCATCGTTGGGGCAAACCAGAACTGGATCTCATGGCGTCTCGCCAAAACGCCAAGCTTCCTTATTACGGATCCAGGTCCAGGGACCCCAAGGCAACGCTGATAGATGCTCTAGCAGCGCCTTGGTCCTTCAACCTGGCTTATGTGTTTCCACCGTTTCCTCTGCTCCCTCGTCTGATTGCCAAAATCAAGCAGGAGAGAGCATTGGTGATCTTGATAGCTCCTGCGTGGCCACGCATGACTTGGTATGCAGATCTGGTGGACATGTCATCCTTCCACCATGGACTCTGCTTCTGAGACAGGACCTTCTACTTCAAGGTCCTTTCAACCATCCAAATCTAATTTCTCTGAGGCTGACTGCCTGGAGATTGAACGCTTGATTTTATCAAAGTGTGATTTCTCCGAGTCAGTCATTGATACCTTAATTCAGACACGAAAGCCTGTCACCAGGAAAATCTATGGTAAGATATGGCGTAAATATCTTTATTGGTGTGAATCCAAGGGCTACTCATGGAGTAAGGTCAGGATTCCCAGGATATTATGTTTTCTCCAAGAAGGATTGGAGAAAGGATTGTCAGCTAGTTCCTTAAAGGGACAGATTTCTGCGCTATCTATTCTTTTGCACAAGCGTCTGTCGGATGTCCCAGACGTTCAGGCATTTTGTCAGGCTTTAGTTAGAATCAAGCGTGTGTTTAAACCTGTTGCTCCACCATGGAGTTTAAATTTGGTTCTTAAAGTTCTTCATTCCATAGATATCAAACTTTTATCTTGGAAAGTTCTTTTTTTGGTAGCTATTTCCTCGGCTCGTAGAGTTTCCGAGTTATCTGCCTTACAATGTGATTCTCCTTATCTGATCTTCCATGCAGATAAGGTAGTTCTGCGTACCAAACCTGGGTTTTTACCTAAGGTGGTATCTAATAAGAATATCAATCAAGAGATTGTTGTTCCGTCTTTATGTCCTAATCCTTCTTCAAAGAAGGAACGTCTTTTACACAATCTGGACGTGGTTCGTGCTTTAAAGTTTTACTTACAAACTACTAAGGATTTTCGTCAAACATCTGCTTTGTTTGTTGTCTACTCTGGACAGAGGAGAGGTCAAAAGGCTTCGGCAACCTCTCTTTCTTTTTGGCTAAGAAGCATAATCCGCTTAGCCTACGAGACTGCTGGCCAGCAGCCTCCAGAAAGGATTACAGCTCATTCTACTAGAGCTGTGGCTTCCACATGGGCCTTTAAAAATGAGGCTTCTGTTGAACAGATTTGCAAGGCGGCGACTTGGTCTTTGCTTCATACTTTTTCAAAATTCTACAAATTTGATACTTTAGCTTCTTCGGAGGCTATTTTTGGGAGAAAGGTTTTACAGGCAGTGGTACCTTCCGTTTAAGTACCTGCCTTGTCCCTCCCTTCATCCGTGTACTTTAGCTTTGGTATTGGTATCCCACAAGTAATGGATGATCCGTGGACTGGATACACCTTACAAGAGAAAACATAATTTATGCTTACCTGATAAATTTATTTCTCTTGTGGTGTATCCAGTCCACGGCCCGCCCTGTCATTTTAAGGCAGGTATTTTTTAATTTTAAACTACAGTCACCACTGCACCCTATGGTTTCTCCTTTCTCTGTTTGTTTTTGGTCGAATAACTGGATATGGCAGTTAGGGGAGGAGCTATATAGACAGCTCTGCTGTGGGTGTCCTCTTGCAACTTCCTGTTGGGAATGAGAATATCCCACAAGTAATGGATGATCCGTGGACTGGATACACCACACGAGAAATAAATTTATCAGGTAAGCATAAATTATGTTTTAATACAGATTTTAACTATGTATTTACTGTAAATATTTTACATTTACTAATGCGAATATGCTATGTTTTTAGCGGGATGGACTTCTTGACTTCTTTGGGGAATACGAAAATGCGATGGTTTTTGCACGATCTCGTTTTTATTTCTACTCTTTTTTTTTCTTTATTGATTTCTATGGGGAAATACATGCATGCAAACACAAAAACTAATGTTGGAATTTTCGCTCTATTTGGCTTAAGGGGCATATTTATCAAGCTCCGTATGGAGCTTGATGCCCCAGTTATGAAGTAGCGATCTAAAGACCGCTGCTCCATAACTTGTCCGCCTTCTCTGAGGCCGTGGAAGAAATCAACCCGATCAAATACGATTGGGTTGATTGGCACCTGCTGCTAGCGGCGATTGGCCACGAATCTGCAGGGGGCAGCATTACACCTGCAGTTCACCAGAACTGCTGGTGCAATGAATACGCTGTCGGCATTTATCGATGTGCGGCTGACATGATACACTACTTCGCATCATGTCCGCTCGCACATTACATAAATATGAACGTAAAGCTGGTGCAAAATATTTTTATTTTTAAAACTTGAAATACGAACACAACCCGACTAGCATAAAAAGCTTAACTTTAGCGGAGTTTTCGCAATCGCGGAACCCCCCCCCCTCCACTTGTAATCTAGCCTTTAGTAAATTATTTCAGAGAACTTGTTTAACACCTCTTTTCTATATGCTTTGGTTCTGTTTCAAGCCCTTGAAAACATCTTAAAAGTTATCTACAATACGCCTCAAGTTTTTGCAGGAGTGCATTTTCTTTATCATCTTTTGGGTCTTTTATGTTGAAAATGATCATTTCTGTTATAATTCCCTGGTCTGCTTGTTTCATACATTTTGAAGTAGGGAATTGAGGAGATTGAGGACATGATAAAAAGAATATATTACTTTTCTTCATGGTAACCAACTATTGCTATTTTATTCAAACAAAATGTAACGTTACAGGATTTATACTATCGCCATTATTTATTTATTGTTGTATTAAATGGTGATAACATCACCAATAATTATAATGAGAATGTTTTAAAATGACAAGATACTTTGGGGAATACGCTGTCGACATTTATCATTGCACAAGCATTTCTAGTGAAATGCCTGTGCAATGCCGCCCCCTGCACATTCGTGGCCGCTAGCAAGGGGTGTCAATTATCCTGATCGGATGCTGTCCGCCACCCCATAGGTGGCGGACGAGTTAAGGAGCAGCGGTCTTAAGACTGAAGGCTCACGCGGAAACAGCAGCATATGCTACTTCTTAAATTGGACCCTATATTTGAATGTATTAGTTTCCCAAATTGATATGATGAAAACTGATAATGTTTGTGTGATAAGAGTGGGAAGTGACGTCCCCGGATGGGGGCGGGGCTTAGGGTTGTTATTGTCTATGTCGCATTTACTGAGTTAGATGTGTTGTGCAAGCTGTATACTTTTATGCTCTGCAATAAAATAGCATTGTACCGTCTATGCTGTGTCCTGCATCTCATGACATGGTGTCAGAAGTACTTGCCTGTGCTTCTGTTTCCTGATTAATGACGATGTCGAAGTTTACCCCACCTGTGCCTTTTGATTTTTCTCAGCCTGCAGCTTGGCCCACATGGCGTCAGCGGTTTCAACGCTTCAGGATTGCTTCCAAGCTGGACAAGGAGAGTGGTACAAGTTAATTCTCTTTATACTCTATGGGGAAAGATGTGGAGCCAGTGTTCAATGCTTTTACTTTCCAAGAAGGAGAAGAATTTGACTTTGAAATAGTTATAAACAAACTCAGTGCTCACTTTGTGCCCAAAAGAAATGTGATTCATGAGAGGGCTTGTTTTCACAAACGTGCTCAGCGTGTGGGAGAATCTGTGGAGTCATTTGTGCGCAGCCTGTATGAACTTGCTGAATTCTGTAAGTTTGGTGTTGCTAAAGAAGAGCAAATCAGAGACAGAATAGTCATAGGAATTGCAGATGCTGAGGTCTCACTGAAGCTACAGTTGGAGGCTGAATTAACATTAGATGGGGCTATTAGGATGGCCCGCTAGAGTGAACTGGTGAAAAAGCGAAGTGCTGATCTGAGGTCTGAGAGTATTGTGGATGCAGTTCAGGAGAGTTGCAGGGGAAAGGCACAGTGTAAACGGTAGACCAAGGGCAACAGGTCCAGAAGCGGATGGGCAAAGCAGGCTCGCTGCACGCGGTGTAACCGTACCCATGGTCAGAATGTCATATGCCCTGCTAAAGATAAAAAATGTAGAAAATTTAACCGAATGGTGCCATTTTGAAGTGGCGTGTAAAACGTAATACATTAAGGAGATGCAGGTGGATAGTGACCAGGAGGGTCAAGAAGTGGCAGGTTACCACTTGAGCCAAAGTTGCCTTCAAGTTGCCTTCAAGATTGACACGGGAGCAGACATCACTGTTATGTCCCTTGCAGCATTCATAAAACTGCCTTTACAGCCTCAGCTGGCGAAAGTTACAACAAAAGTTCATAGTCCTGGTGGCCGCATCCATTGTGCGGGGACATTTCTTGCCAGCTGCGAGTACAAGCAGAGGAAATTCACCATGTGGGTACATGTGATTAGAGGTCAGTGTGTTGACAACCTTGTGACGAACCAAGGTTATCCAACCCTGCACCAGTCACTTATTTGGCACAGAAAGAGTTTTCAGCCCCCTTTTCTGTCACCAACAGGTCACAATCTAGCCACACCAGGCAAGCTTGTGATTCAGTTTAGTGGGTGCAAGAGTTAACCGCACTCCCTTAATCTGTACTAGACGTAAGAGAAATTGCCCAACACTTCCTTTTAATGCCACCCACAATAAACTATCAATCCTATAGCTCAAATACTCCCACCACTTAAAATTTATTAAAGGGAAAATCTTAAGGAAAAACCCAGACTTTACATATTAACTCTAGAAATACAATTTAGCAGAAAATAACCTAAATTATACAGTTCTAATATTCCAGTCTCTTTCAGTAACGTGGTTCAATTATTAGACAAAGGCCAAACTTAATAAAGGAATTATTTATTATGCCAAAAATATTATGCACAATGCATTATTAATAAAAAGTTGTTACAAATAAAATTACACACGCAAACAGTGTTTTAAAATAAAAAGGAGAAAAATAACAGACCTAATACTTCACTAGCTTATGAGTCTGCCCCCAGGGAGATGGGCAAGAAGAAAAGTTGTCACTCACGCTGTAGCAAGCAGCCTCCCATGTAGAATGAACAATCTTATTGTTAACACCCAAGACCCTTATACCTTTTTCCCCCTAGATCAAGTTCCTGACCACACCCTCCTGGGCAGGCTAAGAAACCCCCCTGTCTTTAAACACATATAGGCATTAGACCAATGTCCTTTTATTGGCCTCATCAGGATGTGGGGGAGAAGCACTGTGGTATCCCTGGAGCTGACAGATTGACTCAATGCATACAAAATAACATTTGGAGGAAGGGTTTTTTTTTTAGAACTATTTATGATGGGTTCTGGCACTTCAAAGAAAACACAAACAAACCCAGTGCACAGCTATTTCTAAAAAACAAACAACGGTTCTTAGTTCACCACTACACAGAATTAACCCCTTTCTCAGCTGAATCCTGAGATATTTGTGACACCTCCCCCAATAAGAGACGCAAAAGGGTATCAAAAGGAGCTTCCCCTTGCGGTGAGAACACCATTGCCAGACAGATTGCACCTAGCAGTTTTGGCAGCAGGATGCCCTCCTTTTAAAAGTGACACACTAGTTGCTCTACCCAACCGATTGAATATATTGCAGGGCCCCTCCCATGCAGCCTCTAGTTTGTTCTGTCTCATGGGCGTGAGTACAAGAACATTATGGACTATCTCATACACTCCCTCTCTGGCAGTAAACTCTTGCAACTGTTTTTGTGCGAATATGGCATCTCTGGGTTTTGCAGGTACCTCCCCCAATTAGGTTTGCATCTTATCCATGAATAACACATCATCCCCTGTTACAGAGGTGCCTGTGAAACCTAGTGTCTTGCTACCTATGGTGTGCTCTCTAAACATATTGTGTGCTGTCAGTTGCTGCTTAACTACCATAGGCTCTTGCCCTCCCACTGGAGTAGAATTCCTGTACTTCTGCACTCTGTTATGGTTGGTAGGGGGTGGACTAACTGCCCCCCCCTCCTCACTGTGCGTTCTAACAGCTGAGCCTGCTGGGGGACACTGATGCTGCACATCTATCAGTGTATTTGCTGAATGGCACTGTGGGGCTGTGTAAATACACTTCTCTGTACTCCTCCCCCCTGTGCCTGCAGTCTGTGTCAGTCTCTGTCCCCTAGCCTGTGCAGTCTGTTTATAGGTCACAGCTGAGGTTACTGGGGTCTCTGTCACCCACAATCTTTCACACTCACTCTGGGGGTCCCTCAAAGAGTATTCTGTACCTTCCTCCCCCACACACTCTGACATCTGTGGCTTTGCTGCTTCTGCCAGAGTTGGCTAGTTTGCCCCCCTGCTCTCTCTCACAGTCAGTCTGTCACTTTGCATAATCACACAGAATCTGGGATCCTTTTGACACTGGTGCAGACAAGCACACATCTTCCTTCTGCCATTTATCCCAACTATTGTGTCTTTTCACAGGGTACGAAATTGTCCCTGGCAGAGACTGGCACACATCATCCAGCGGCCCAGTCACCCAGTCATTCTCTCCCCGTCAATCTCACCTCCTTCTATAGAATCCACTGATTCAATCACAGACAGACACGCACCCCTCATCTGCCTTCTCTCACAGACAAGTTCTTCCCGTACAGCTAAACTTGGTTCTGGCACAGACAGACCCACACAGTCTATCTGCCTTTCTCCCCCATCAGTCTCACCCTGTACAGCTAACGATAATTCTGCCGATAATGCTGGTTTAAGTACAGGAAGACACACCGTCTGTCTATCGTTCTCCCCAGTCAGTCACTTCTCTTACCGATTCACCGCTCAGCACAGACACCCCCAGTTCAGGCACAGCCCTGCGCACACATGCACTCTGTCCTCCCTCCTGGTCATAATGTCAAGTCAAGTCAAGAATACTTTATTAGCATGACATTATTACATGTGTTGCCAAAGTAATATGTTACAATAAAACAAATCAATAACAATTTATAAAGTAGGAGTATAGTGGGTAAATATGATAGTTCATTTAATCTGATTGGGGGTTCTGGTCATGTGACAGTCTGCTACATATCTTGCTACTATCCTTGTAGCTTTGTTGTTTTCTCCTAAGAGTACGCATAGTCTTTCTTGTTCCGACATCTGTGGAAAGTCTGTTATTTCTTTCATTATTTTTGGGAAGTATTTATCCCTTAAGGGTTTGTATCTTGTACAGTACAAGAGAAAGTGCGCTTCAGTCTCTATGTCCCCACTGTCACACTGTGCACATTGTCTGGCTGCCCTGGGTCTCCATTTTGTCTGATATCTGCCAGTCTCTATTTCCAGCTGGTGGTCAGAGATTCTGTATTTAGTGAGTATCTGTCTGTGCTTTGGGTTGGTGACACTTGTGAGATACTCAGCTAGTCTGTACTCTCTCTGTAGAGACCTGTAACACTCCATCTTGTTCTGTTGCCCTATCTGTTCCTTCCAGTGCCCAGTGTACCTCTCCTTCAGAGCTGTTTGTAAGGTGTTTGGTGACACTCTCTCATGGGCTGTTCTTTTGCTGATGTGGTTTTGCAGGTCTGATGTATATTCTCTAAATGCTTTTGATGCTGGATCACAGAGTGCTTGGTGGTAAAGTGTGCTTGTGTCACTATTTGTGAGGTGACACCAGAATTTGTACACCCGTTTTTGCATAGGTAACAACAATGGGAATCTTCCCAGCTCTGCTCTGCACCCATTGTTAGGGGCGCTTCTGTGTACCCGCAGTGCATATTTACAGAATTGGAGATGTGCAATTTCTGTGAGAGTTTTGTCCCATTCTCGGTAGTTCTGGGTCAGTGTTGGGCCCCAGACCTCACAGCCATACAGCAGGATTGGTACAATGGTGCTTTCAAATACCTTAATTAACAGTTCTGTAGGGGGGTTTAGACTGGCTAGCAGCTTCTTTATTGCATGGAAGGCTCTAAGGGCTTTTTCTTGCAGTGTTTTGATGCCCAGTTTAAAGCTTCCTGATGCACTCAGTGTAAGCCCAAGATAGGTATAATGTAATGTGTGCTCTACCTCTTTAGAGAACAATAGGAATTTGAGTTTTTGCTGGAGATTTTTGGGCTTTTTCTGGAAAATCATGATTTTCGTTTTTTCCATATTCACTTCCATTGCCCATGACTTACAGTATGTCTGCAGTATGTCTAGTTTTTCTTGCAAACCCACTGCTGTGGGGGACAGGATGAGCAGGTCATCTGCATATAAGAGACAATGGATTTCCTTCCCATTCAGGGATATACCTGGTGCTGTGCATTTCTCCAGTTCTGTGGGCAGATCATTAATGTACAGGTTGAATAATGTGGGGCTGAGGCTGCATCCTTGTCTGACACCTCTCTTTTGTTCAAAGCTCTTTGTTTGTAGTTTGTTTATTTTTACTTTACATTTGAGGGATGAATACATGGTCTTTATTATGTCATATGTCTTCCCACCAATTCCACTTTGCAGCAGTTTCATGTATAGGCCTGGGTGCCAGATTGAGTCAAATGCTTTTTTGAAGTCCACAAAACATGCAAACACCTTCCCTGATGGTGAGCTTTTCACATACTTGTTAGTGATAGCTTGTAATGTGAAGATGTGGTCTGTGGTTCTTTGTTTAGGGAGGAAACCTATCTGACTCATGTGCAGGGTTCTGCTGTCTATTAGAAATTTTAATATTCTCTGGTTCAGGATTGTGCAGAAGAGTTTGCTCACATTGCTGTTTACACAGACTCCCCTGTAGTTATTTGGGTCAGTTAGATCCCCATGTTTGTGGATTGGGGTAACCAGACCTTCTGTCCATGTTTCTGGGAAGTGCCCTGATTGTAAGATGATATTAAACAGTTTTTTGAGAGCCTCTTGGAGCTGTGGGCTGCTGTGAATCAGCATCTCATTTAGTATTTGGTCAGATCCACAAGCTTTTCTTGGTTTTAATGACTTTATGCCTTCTGCAACTTCCTGTAGTGTGAAGGGGAAGTCTAGAGGAGTTTGATAGTTCTTTATTACATTTTCTAAATTTAACAGTTTTTCACAAGTTTCTTTTTGTGACGTATTGAGCTTATTAGGTTCTAGATCTTTGTATAATGTTTGAAAATAATCTGTCCATATGTCACCATCTTGGATTGGAATATGCCCAGTGGCTTTTGATGTGATTTTTTTCCACAAGCTCCAAAAGGAATTATTATCTGTTGATTCTTGAATTTGGGAGAGTGTTTTATTTAGGTGGTTTATTTTCTTGCTTTTTAGGGTAGTTTTGTAGTCTTTTAGTCTACGGTTATATGTGCACCTCAGATCCTCTCGCAGTGGTTCTCTGTGTTTAAGGTTTGATAATTTTCTCACCTCAAGTCTTAAGGCTGCACATTCTTTATCAAACCAATCATTTTTATTGTTATTTTTCCTTTGTCTTTTGTCTGACAGTTTAAGGGATTTGTTTGCTGCTCTATGGAGAATAGTTGTTAAATCATTTGTTGCTTTATTTGTGTCATATGGAGTATAACTGTAGCTTCTATTAATGAAAGCATTAATTTGATTTGTTATCTCCTCATTTTCCAAGCTGTTCATAAAGATTTCCTTACTTTGTTGGGACCACAGGTAATTAGGGGGCATTCTGTACAAATGTTTCCTGGCTTTCCATGTTGGGATTTTCTTTGAACTATTGATGTGTATGACCATTTGGTTATGGTCTGATAGGTAGGACTGGGGTCTTACTATCAGCGAACTGATCTTTCTGATGTCCAGGTCAGTTATCACATAGTCAATGACACTTTTACCACTTGATGAGTTAAATGTAAAACTTCCCAGCCTGTCTCCAGTTACCCTTCCATTTACAATGTACAGACCTAATCTTTTACAAACATCAAGGAGTTTTTTCCCATGTGTGTTCATTATTTTATCATAGCTGTTTCTTTGAGTGTCCATCAGGGTGTTAAAATTCGTACTCTTTCCAAATATATGTTTATTTCCTTGGCTGGGGGTATAGTCCCTTGCATTGCTTGTACGAGCATTCATGTCTCCGATTAGCATAATTTGTCCTTTTGTTTGAAAGTTTGAGATCTCCCCCTGCAGTGTATTGAAGTATTGTGGGTCATAATATGGTGATTCCCGTGGTGGAATGTATATGGCACAGAGGTAGAGATTGTGAGATGTCTGTACAAGGTTCTTTGATATTTGTATCCACAGATGTGTTGTACCTTTCTTCACTGGGGTGATAAATGATTTGAGGCTCTCTTTGTACCACACTAATAACCCCCCTGAGAGTCTCCCTCCTCTTTTATGTTTTGTTGCTGCAGGAATTATTAACTCTTTATAGTCCATAGGGCAAGATGATGCTGTGCTTCTATCTTGCCATGTCTCCTGTAACAAGATAATATCATGATTTCTTATATTTTGTTGAAAATCGGGATCTCTGATTTTGTCTCCAAAGGTGGAGGAAGTGAGCCCTTGTATGTTCCAGCTGCTAATTGTGAGACTGTTCATCTTGTGTCCAGTCTATAGTGTGCTAATTAAGCTTTCAGGCTGTGAGAATTAAGGTTTTTGTTTTGTTTTGTTGTTTTTTTTTTTTTTTTGTTGTTTTTTTTTTGTTGTTGTTTGTTTTCCCTCTTGCAGTTCATTTGTGATATCCTGGTTTGTTTCTAAAGCTTTTCATATAGTGCATGGATTAGTTCTCGAATTTCCCTAAGTTCTGAGTCTGCCTGCATATTTTGCCTTTTATTTCTTTGGAAGTCTCTGTAGTGGGCACTGTATTGGCTGTTGTTAGGAGCCTGTAGGTTCTCCCTGTACTGTCCATTTGAGGGTATCAAGGATCTTTTACTATTATTCCATTTATGTGAGTACCCACTCCAATGTGTAGTTGTTCTATCCCTGTAATTATCGGGGGGGTGTCTCCCTAAATGTGAAGTGAGTATGTTGCGCTCCAGTGTTGTATCTTTTAGATTTTTGGCAAACATACGTACCCCCCGTTTATTCAGATGTACTTGATCATATAGGTGTGTACAGTTAATGTTGTGGTGTTGGGCCACCATTATGTTTGGGGTTTGAGCAAAAGCCTTTAGCTGCATATTGATGTTTTGGACAATATTACTGTGCATGTCACTCCTTGGTAATAGGCTAGAAAGGATGATTTTTGTTAGTGGGAATTTATTTCTTGTGATAGTTATCAGGTCTTCCATTGCATTAATATATTTCTCTGGATCTTGCAGTTCATTTGAGCCAGTGTGGATGATTATATATTTTGGGTTATTAAAATTTGGGTTTAAAATTCTCTCTTTTGCTTTATCCATGTTTACACATTTGTACTGGAGAACTCTCTTACCAGGGAAGAGGCGCTTTCCATCTAGGTATTTACCATTTGAGTCCATTAAGATGAGAACATCTGTTTCAGGGGTTTGCCTTGTGTGCTCTTCTGGTTTATTTTGTGTAAGATTCTGTAGTGGTTTCTCAGGGATTTCCTTAGTGGCCCCCAGTACACTGGCCAGCTGCTCTGCTTGGTTTTCTGCTCTGACCTGGGCTGTAGTCTGTTGTTGCTTGGCAGGGGGCTGTGTCTGGTCTTTGGGTGGTTTCTCTTGAGCAGACTGGGTCCCTGCTTGTGGTTCTTTCTGCTTTGTTTCTCCCAAGGTCACTGTTGCTGGGTTATGTACTATTTTGTTCTTTTGAAGGTTTGTTGTTGGTCTATGTGGAGCTATGTATTGGTTGTTTGGGTGATTTTCCTGATGGCGTTTTAGTTCTTCCTTGGATTTCTTGAGATCACATTTTAATCTTTCATTGTCAATAATTAGATCAGAGATTTGTGATCTGATCTCCTGGATTTCCTGTTTGTGCTCCTGCTTGATGGTCATGAGCTCTTGCTTTACCCATTCTAAGTGATCTTTTTGTACAAGGTCCTTTTTTGTTGATTCACGGAACTCTGCAAAGTCTCTGAGCATTTTTACACACAGCCCTTTCCACATAAGGGTCTGCAACTAATGTCACTAGGTCACATGTAGCATTGTCAGGCACATAAAGAGATAACAATCTACCCAAATCAGTACCCAGTAAAACATCATTAGGGATATTTTCAGATACCCCCACACTTCTTAAACCTCTCCCCACTCCCCAATCAAGATATACACGTGCCATAGGCACTGCAGGTTGTACTCCCCCAATCCCTTTTACTGCTAGAGTCTTTCCAGGGATAATGTCCTCCGAGCTCACTAGCTCTGAATGCACAATAGTCACTTCTGCACCCGTGTCTCTGAGCCCTAATGTTACCTTATCTCCAACAGTCACAGGTTGTAGGTTCTCATTGGTACTTTCCTCTGGCCGGGTTACAAACAAAACAGAAGATGATAATCCTGAGGAGCGGCCTCCTCCTGCTGATGCTGAAGGTTTCTTCCTCTCTGGGCAGTTAGTGCTGATGTGACCCATTTTTTGACAAGCAAAACACTTGCGAGTATCTCCCTGCCCAGATGCAGCACCCGTCCCTCCTTTCCCAGAGGGATCAGACACACTAGATAAAGGCACAGCAGGTATTGTGAAGGGGGGTCGTGCAGCAGCTCCATTCCAGGTGGATCCCCCCTTGGAAAAGGTTTTTCTCCCATTCCCTGGTGACCTGATGGCTGTGTAAAAATCAGCCAGCTCACCAGCTTCCAATGCTGTTATGGGCTTCCGATCCAACACCCATTCTTGAACTCCGGCTTGGCACAGCTGCATAAATTGCTCCTTCACCATCAAATCTTCCAGCTCCTCCATAGTGGCAACTTTTAATCCTCTGACCCACTGTTTAAAGGTTGTCATCAAGTTCCCAACAGCTGTAATATAGCTCTCTGACAAACCTTTCTGCAGAGAACGGAATTTTTTCCTGTACACCTCAGGAGTAAGATTGTATCTCCTCTGTAGTGCAGCTTTAATGGAATCATAGTCCTGATCAAACTCTGGGGGTAGTTCAGCAAACGCCTCCAGTGCAGGACCTTTCAGGCCAGGGGTAAGGTACTTGGCCCACTGCTCCCTTGGCAACTAGAACTGTCTGCAAACTTTCTCAAAGCTACGCAGGAATACATACACATCTCCATCTTTCTCCAGGGTGGGAAAATTCTCTGCACGCACGCTGGGAGCAGGGGGGTCTCTAGGTTCACTAACAACAGGTGAGACCATCCCTCTCTCCAACCGTGCAAGCTGTAGCTGATACTCTCTCCGCAAATAACAGTCCAATGGATCCCCAGATCCTGATGAATCACCGCCCACAGCTGCAGACATCTCTCCTGAGACTTCAACTGGTGTGATTTGGCTGTTATCATATTCAACAAGAGCTTGTATTAGTAAATCTTTGTTCTTTGAAAGTATTGGAATATCCCGCTCCTGGCATAGGAGTATAAGTGCCTCTCTAGATCGCTGCTCGTATGCCTCCATAGCAAAAATAAAATAGAAAAGAAAAACAGAGAATAGGGAAGGGGACTGTTTGCAATGTGTGACTATATAATGCACTGAGTTTTAGCCTTTGGAAATTGTCTTTTAGTACCGGGATTTTCACAGTAGCAAATCCACAAGCACTAAAATCTAATAATAAAAAAAAATATCTACACCGCTGCCCACCAATTTGTGACAAACCAAGGTTATCCAACCCTGCGCCAGTCACTTATTTGGCACAGAAAGGGTTTTCAGCCCCCTTTTCTGTCACCAACAGGTCACAATCTAGCCACACCAGGCAAGCTTGTGATTCAGTTTAGTGGGTGCAAGAGTTAACCGCACTCCCTTAATCTGTACTAGACGTAAGAGAAATGCCCAACACTCCCTTTTAATGCCACCCACAATAAACTATCAATCCTATAGCTCAAATACTGCCACAACTTAAAATTTATTAAAGGGAAAATCTTAAGGAAAAACCCAGACTTTACACATTAACTCTAGAAATACAATTTAGCAGAAAATAACCTAAATTATACAGTTCTAATATTCCAGTCTCTTTCAGTAACGTGGTTCAATTATTAGACAAAGGCCAAACTTAATAAAGGAAATATTTATTATGCCAAAAATATTATGCACAATGCATTATTAATAAAAAGTTGTTACAAATAAAATTACACACGCAAACAGTGTTTTAAAATAAAAAGGAGAAAAATAACAGACCTAATACTTCACTAGCTTATGAGTCTGCCCCCAGGGAGATCTGGCACTTCAAAGAAAACACAAACAAACCCAGTGCACAGCTATTTCTAAAAAACAAACAACAGTTCTTAGTTCACCACTACACAGAAATAACCCCTTTCTCAGCTGAATCCTGAGATATTCGTGACAAACCTATTGAGCAGAAAAGCAGCCTGTGGTTTGGGCCTGGTCACCAGAGTGAATGAGATTTCGGAAGACATGTTTGGTGAATTGGGCCTACTGAATTGCAACCCAGTCCGAATATCGCTTAAAGGTGACGCAGTCCCATACAGTATTACCCCTTTTCGTATAATTCCATTCCCGCTCATGCCTCAAGTGGAGAAGGAACTTCTGCGTATGAAGAATATGGGAGTTATTGAAGAAGTTGTTGAAGCAACGGACTGGTGTGCCCCCATTGTGCCTGTTGCAAAGAAAAACGGGAAGGTACGCATCTGCGTAGACTTAAAAAGGCTGAATGAGGCGGTGAAGAGAGAGAGAGATATGTGTTGCCGACACTTGAAGACATAGCTCCAAAATTGGCTATGGCAAAGTTCTTCTCTACACTGGATGCTTCCAACAGCTTCTGGTAGATACCTCTAGATCCAAAGTGCTGCAAACTGACTACCTTCATTACACCGGTTGGTCGGTTTTGTTTCTGCAGACTCCCCTTCGGGATATCCTCTGCTCTCCTAAGGGACCACAAGGGCATGGCAGTCGTCATGGACGACATTTTAATGTAAGGGTCTACATTGGAAGTACATGATCAGCGATTGAGCTGTGTGCTGCAGACCATTAGAGAGTCTGTAAGAAACAGGTTAAACAATGGCACTATTAAGGCTTTCCCCACTAATATCTATATCCTAAGTGTATTAGGAATTTTGTACATTTCTATATATAATAAAAATATATATTTTTGTTGTGGGTGGGTTGGTGCTATGCATAAATTGAAATTCAAACTAGAAGTGTGGTAGTATAGACACTACCACGGGACAGTATGCATCTCCAGCACTCTAGCCCAGACTATAGGGTGATGCTTTTTGTGAGGAATATTAAAATATAACTTTTATTCAATTTATTTAAAAACTGTACACACATAACACATAACATACAATTTTAAAAATTCTCAAAGTAAGTTCTGTTAAAGTTTGAATAGTGACCACTAATATTATATGGATGCCTGAATTATATTGTCTCAAAGTGTCACTAAAATTATAGCACCTTGCAATAATGTCACTCCTATGCTGAATTGGTAGTCTTGGCAAAGCTGTTATATAGTTGTGTAAGTGCCCTATGGTAGTATGTTCACCAGTTAGTGCATACTGTGGGTCACAATGGAAATAACAGCTTAATATGATCGTTTGATTCTATGTGAATACTAGTGTATCTGTATCAAACATTTACATGATAGTAGCGTCAGTTACCAAGAATATAACTGTCTCATCTGTGTAAGTATACAGTTGATCTGAGAGCAATGCTCATAAAGTACTGCTAATCGTTTAATAGGTACAGATTATGTAGCAACATTACTCACTGGTTCTAGTATCAGAGGGATGAGAAAAAACTCAATTTTGTGAATAGTTAAGATACCATATATATTATGTTATAAGTTGGTACTGTATAGAGGTGACTGTTATACCTCCTCTAGAAATTTTGTGATCACCAGTGTATCTAGGTTGTTGTGCAATCTCACTCCTGTTGGATCATATAAATGTTTGTGGTTATTATAGGTATACGGATATTAGGGGCTTCTATAGATGTGGGTAAAGTGACCTTGTGTAGTCTCACACACCGAGATTGTATAACTGGCTGTGTTCTGTAACTATCAGCACTCTAGTTGGCCACTATATTTCTAGGTAAATATTTACTAGAATCTGTGCTTAGTTAGTATATCCCACTAGAATAGCCTCCCAATAGTGATGGCGAATATATATACTCGCTTGATTCTGTGAGAGTATAGGTATGAGACTGTCAGACGTATATAGATGATAACGTGGTCTGCTTAATTATTTCAAAGTGGTTGCTTAGTATATATGTCAGATTCTATAGCCCCTCTTATGTTGCCAGATTATTGATTCCTTGTTAACTTGTGGAATTAACCTTAAATTCGCCAAAGAGGTAGTTTTTAGCAAACTAAGCTTGAGTATATATCATAATAATGTCAATTTATTTGGCAACCAGTGGATTTTAGATCGAATATTAAAGTCTTATATCTGTGTGACTTTTGTTGTGGAGTTCATTTGGTTTTTTATATATATTTTTGTAGTGGAGCCGTTAGATTGTGTAAATGGCCCGGATGTTATCCAAACTTGCACTATTTTCCTTATTTCTGTATAACCCCACAACCTGTATGCTGGTTATTTTTCTTTTTTTATAAACAATAAATTGGTGATGGTTTAGCTCTAATCGTGAGCTTAGTGTTACACTGCTTATGTAACAAACAGTTTTCTGAGCCTCTTAATAGTGCCCGGCTGTGATTACATGGGAGTCATATGCCTGTATCTAAATATTGAGCATCAATTATAGAATTTATTAATTTATGCTACTACGTTATCTTCAAAGCATACGGCTAATTATAACATCCGTATTCCCTTAGCTAGCTTGTATAGCAGCTTAGAAAAAGTTCTTAAACATATATGTTGAAAAGATTTTTTGTCTGTCACTATAGCCCGGATGTAATGCAATGTTACCCAGTGTAGTTAATTATTCTGATACTCTATAGTCACTCAAATTGAGTGTTGGCTATATTGTTAGATTCCCATTACCTGATTTGTTATTGTTTAGTGAAATGTTTGCCTCCTATAGTGTGTTCTGTATTACACTATGTCAATTACAAACTGTCTCGTTAGTCTATAGTACCCGGATGCTGCTCGAATCTAAGCCGTGTACCTCTATTTTCTACATATATAATCAACGATCGCTGTATTTTCAGCCGTATCAATATCCCCTTGTGTACCTATATTTTCTACATATATAATCAACGTTAGCTGTGTGCTCCGCCGTAATACTATCCCCTTATCCTGTGGTTGAATATTTCAACAGTGTACACTGGCGGTGTTCGCTAGGCAGCTTGCTACACCGCTTTACCTATATTCATTAGCATGGAGCTTTATGTACGAATGGCTCAGAACTTTACTTTGACATAAATTTAAAAGGCGTCTGTCACTACTGACGCGTTTCGCCCGTAGAGGGCTTTCTCAAAGGCAGCGAGCCGCCAATTTTTCAAATATTTATGTGCTCTATCCTCTAAAGGACCACCCCTTGATTTTTCTGATTGGTTGATGACTCAATGGGTGTATGTAGGCTATTTTTTAAGGTAGTATATACCTATTATGGTCTATTGTATTGAACAGCATTTATTTGTTGTATTTGTGACAGTGTTATTGTTCTTTTTAGACTTTCTAAAACAAATTGTTTTAGAAAGTCTAAAAAGAACAATAACACTGTCACAAATACAACAAATAAATGCTGTTCAATACAATAGACCATAATAGGTATATACTACCTTAAAAAATAGCCTACATACACCCATTGAGTCATCAACCAATCAGAAAAATCAAGGGGTGGTCCTTTAGAGGATAGAGCACATAAATATTTGAAAAATTGGCGGCTCGCTGCCTTTGAGAAAGCCCTCTACGGGCGAAACGCGTCAGTAGTGACAGACGCCTTTTAAATTTATGTCAAAGTAAAGTTCTGAGCCATTCGTACATAAAGCTCCATGCTAATGAATATAGGTAAAGCGGTGTAGCAAGCTGCCTAGCGAACACCGCCAGTGTACACTGTTGAAATATTCAACCACAGGATAAGGGGATAGTATTACGGCGGAGCACACAGCTAACATTGATTATATATGTAGAAAATATAGGTACACAAGGGGATATTGATACGGCTGAAAATACAGCGATCGTTGATTATATATGTAGAAAATAGAGGTACACGGCTTAGATTCGAGCAGCATCCGGGTACTATAGACTAACGAGACAGTTTGTAATTGACATAGTGTAATACAGAACACACTATAGGAGGCAAACATTTCACTAAACAATAACAAATCAGGTAATGGGAATCTAACAATATAGCCAACACTCAATTTGAGTGACTATAGAGTATCAGAATAATTAACTACACTGGGTAACATTGCATTACATCCGGGCTATAGTGACAGACAAAAAATCTTTTCAACATATATGTTTAAGAACTTTTTCTAAGCTGCTATACAAGCTAGCTAAGGGAATACGGATGTTATAATTAGCCGTATGCTTTGAAGATAACGTAGTAGCATAAATTAATAAATTCTATAATTGATGCTCAATATTTAGATACAGGCATATGACTGCCATGTAATCACAGCCGGGCACTATTAAAAGGCTCAGAAAACTGTTTGTTACATAAGCAGTGTAACACTAAGCTCACGATTAGAGCTAAACCATCACCAATTTATTGTTTATAAAAAAAGAAAAATAACCAGCATACAGGTTGTGGGGTTATACAGAAATAAGGAAAATAGTGCAAGTTTGGATAACATCCGGGCCATTTACACAATCTAACGGCTCCACTACAAAAATATATATAAAAAACCAAATGAACTCCACAACAAAAGTCACACAGATATAAGACTTTAATATTCGATCTAAAATCCACTGGTTGCCAAATAAATTGACATTATTATGATATATACTCAAGCTTAGTTTGCTAAAAACTACCTCTTTGGCGAATTTAAGGTTAATTCCACAAGTTAACAAGGAATCAATAATCTGGCAACATAAGAGGGGCTATAGAATCTGACTTATATACTAAGCAACCACTTTGAAATAATTAAGCAGACCACGTTATCATCTATATACGTCTGACAGTCTCATACCTATACTCTCACAGAATCAAGCGAGTATATATATTCGCCATCACTATTGGGAGGCTATTCTAGTGGGATATACTAACTAAGCACAGATTCTAGTAAATATTTACCTAGAAATATAGTGGCCAACTAGAGTGCTGATAGTTACAGAACACAGCCAGTTATACAATCTCGGTGTGTGAGACTACACAAGGTCACTTTACCCACATCTATAGAAGCCCCTAATATCCGTATACCTATAATAACCACAAACATTTATATGATCCAACAGGAGTGAGATTGCACAACAACCTAGATACACTGGTGATCACAAAATTTCTAGAGGAGGTATAACAGTCACCTCTATACAGTACCAACTTATAACATAATATATATGGTATCTTAACTATTCACAAAATTGAGTTTTTTCTCATCCCTCTGATACTAGAACCAGTGAGTAATGTTGCTACATAATCTGTACCTATTAAACGATTAGCAGTACTTTATGAGCATTGCTCTCAGATCAACTGTATACTTACACAGATGAGACAGTTATATTCTTGGTAACTGACGCTACTATCATGTAAATGTTTGATACAGATACACTAGTATTCACATAGAATCAAACGATCATATTAAGCTGTTATTTCCATTGTGACCCACAGTATGCACTAACTGGTGAACATACTACCATAGGGCACTTACACAACTATATAACAGCTTTGCCAAGACTACCAATTCAGCATAGGAGTGACATTATTGCAAGGTGCTATAATTTTAGTGACACTTTGAGACAATATAATTCAGGCATCCATATAATATTAGTGGTCACTATTCAAACTTTAACAGAACTTACTTTGAGAATTTTTAAAATTGTATGTTATGTGTTATGTGTGTACAGTTTTTAAATAAATTGAATAAAAGTTATATTTTAATATTCCTCACAAAAAGCATCACCCTATAGTCTGGGCTAGAGTGCTGGAGATGCATACTGTCCCGTGGTAGTGTCTATACTACCACACTTCTAGTTTGCATTAGAGAGTCTGGGCTGAAGTTAAATAAGGAGAAATGTCATTTTAGAAAGGCTGAGTTATGTTACTTTGGGCATATCATTAATGGAGATGGCATCAAGCCATTGATAAAATCCTTGCTATTGAACAGTTGAAGGATGAAAAGTCCTTCTGATGTAGATGAGCTGAGACAAATATTGGGCCTTGTGAATTATGTGGGCAGATTTATTCCAAATGTATCCACTGTACTACACCCTATCACAGAGTTGTTGAATAAAGATGTTCCCTGCTTCTGGTGGACCTTCACAGGAAGAATCTTTTGTGCATGTCAAGTCCCTGCTGGGGTCTGTCCCAGTTTTGGAGTTCTACGACCCATCTAAAAAGACTGTGGTTAGTGCTGATGCGAGCAGTTATGGGTTAGGGGCCGCCCTCCTGCAGCTGAATGAGAACAAAGTACAGCCCATCGCCTACTATTCCTATACACTGACGGCTGCTGAGTCAAAATACGCCCAAATTGAGAAAGGCCTGCCTGACTGCAGTTTGGGCCTGTGAGCGCTTCCAGCGTTACCTAGTGGGTTTAGAGAAATTTAGTCTGGAGACTGACCATAAACAGCTAGTCCCTCTAATCAACTCCTATGATATTTGCAAAACACCCCTGAGATGCCAGACACTTCTAATGAGGCTGCTTAGGTTCAACGTTCAGGCAGTGCATATGCCGGGGAAACAATTGGTAGTGGCAGATACACTTTCCAGGCTCCCGCTGGCTGCTGCTAAAGAATCTTTAACTGAATCACATGTGAACGTGTATGTGGATTTAGTTCTCGCATCCAAATCCATTTAGTCAGGGAAGCTAGAGCAAATAAGAAAGGAGACACGTTCAGATACAGACCTTCAAGAAGTTATTAAGTACATAAAAGAAGGTTGGCCTGAGAGCCGGGCAGTCTGGATATCTTTAAGTTCTTACCAGTCAGAAAGGTCGCAGGAGCTGGATGGGTTGGTGCTGTTCCAGGATCGCATTGTTATTCCTGCTAGCATGCGGCAGGAAATGTTAAGCAGGATTCATGATGGCCACTTGGGCATTACTGTCAGGGTTTTTTCCCTGTTTTTTTTTTCCATGTGCTGCTGGCAGCCATTTTACTCACCTCTCTTCCTGACTATGGTCTATTGTAGGGGATGCTACTCATTTCCCGCACTTCCTTTTATGACCAGACTGGTGTGCATCCAAAGGCAAGCCCGTCTGCGCCCGTCCGCGCCTGGACCGCGTCCAGCGCCACAAACCCTGGCTCCCACAACCACCCCCACTACGACGCCAGCACCCTCCTCCATCTCAACACCGGTAGATCATCTGCCTGCCACCACGCATCCCCAATGAATACCATAGGACCCTTCACCTGCTGCAACTACGTCTTCTCCTCACTCCGAACCACTAACCTGCCAGTCACCTCACACGCCTTCTCCCTCCGAACCACTAAACTACCAGTCACCTCATGCAAAAACAACCACAACCACATCAACAGCATCCTCCTCAACAACGCTCCGTCTGCAAGCACGCCGTCGAAATCTGGAACCTGCTCAACTCCACCTCCCCAGATATTGCCTTCCTTACTGAAACCTGCCTGAACCCCACATCAATGCCTGACATCGCCATCCCCGACGGATACAAGATCTTCCACAAGGACAGCAGCAACCGACCGGGAGGAGGCATCGCCATCGTCCACAAACACTCCCTCCATGTCATAACCAGCTCCGACTACCACTCACCAGGCTTGGAACACCTACACTACAAGATCCAGGTCAGTCCCAACACTACCCTCCGTGGCACCCTCATCTACAAACCTCCCGGACCTCGTCCTGCCTTCTGTGACTCCATCACTGACCTCATTGCACCCCACGCCCTCCCCTCAACAGACTACATCCTCCTCGGTGACCTCAACTTCCACCTAGACAACCCCAATGACCACATTACTGCCAACCTCTTAGAAAACCTTGGAACCATCGGACTAAAGCAACTTGTCAACTCCCCAACCGGACACACACCGACCCTATCTTCTCTGCAGGCAACCACATCTCAGTCAACCACATCACCGAACTCCATTGGACTGACTACCATTGCATACATTTTTCCTTCAACAAACCCACCGCACACCTCCGGCAGCACCACCCACCCCACAGAAACTGGAACATCACCGAAGACCAACTGCACTCCACCCGGAAAAAGTGCCCCCCAGCTACCTCCACAGATGCCAACTCCTCCGCCCGCAACCTCCACCACTGGCTCACAGACTGCGCCAACACCCTCGCCCCTCTCAAGAAACCGTCCAACCGCCAACCCACCAACAAGGCTAGTTGGTTCACCCCTGCCCTCCAGGACTCCAACGCCACTGCAGGCGATTGGAAAGGACCTGGAGATCCAGCAAGACCCCCTCAAATAAAACAGCCTACAAAGAAGCCATCACTACCCACCACCACCTCATCAAAACCACCAAGAAGACAGCCATCCAAGATAGTATCAATGCCAACGTCCACAACAGCAAGGAGCTATTCACAGTCATCAAGGAATTCTCCAATCCCAACAGCAACACCAACGACATCCTACCCACCAACTCCCACTGATACCTCACCCAAATATACCACCGCCTACCCCCCCACTGACCATCTGGAGCCCCCTCACCACAGAGGACACCATCAGAATCATGAGATCAATCCACTCCGGAGCACCCTTGGACCCATGCCCGCATCACATTTTCAACAAAGCGGGTGACACCATCACCCCTGAGCTCTGCAGCACCATCAACTGCTCCATTGAAACTGGCACCTTCCCGGATGACTGGAAGCACGCAGAATTAAAACCCCTACTGAAAAAACCCATGGCTGACCCCAATGATCCGAAGAACCACCGCCCAATCTCTTTGCTCCCCTTTGCGGCCAAAGTCATCGAGAAGTCCATCAACGCGCAACTCGTTGACTACATCGAAGGCAACCACAGCACCGAGACCGCCCTCCTCGCCGCCACAGACGACATCCTCGCCCTACTCGACCGAGGAGAGACCGCCGCCCTCATTCTCCTAGACCTCTCAGCAGCATTCAACACTGTTTCCCACCTCACCCTCCGCAACCGACTACACAATGCCGGCATACGCCCCTGGAATGGATCGCCTCCTTCCTCACCGGGAGAACCCAGAAAGTTAGACTCCCACCCTTCACCTCCAAGCCCACAGAAATCAGCTGCAGTGTGCCCCAAGGCTCTTCGCTGAGCCCCACCCTATTTAACATCTACATGGCCCCTCTCTCCGCCATCGCCCGAAGACACAACCTCAACATCGTCTCCTATGCAGATGACACCCAGCTAATCATCTCACTCACCAGTGACCCCACCACCACCAAGAGAAATGTCCACAAAGGGCTGACAGCAGTCGCCACCTGGATGAACTACACCTGCCTAAAGCTGAACGCAGACAAGACCGAAGTCCTCCTCGGTCCCACCACATCCGCTTGGAATAACTCCTGGTGGCCCACAGCCCTCAGACACCCTCCAACCCCCACCGACCATGCACAAAATCTAGGCGTCATCCTGGACTCATCACTCTCCATGGAGCGGCAAATCAATGCCATCTCTTCTGCATGCTTCCACACACTTCACCTGCTGCGAAAGATCTTCAAATGGATCCCAACCGAGACCAGGAAGACTATCACTCACGCCCTTGTCAGCAGTTGACTGGACTATGGTAACACACTCTACGCCGGCACCACCATCAAGCTCCAAAAGAGACTACAGCGCATCCAGAACTCCTCGGCCAGATTAATCCTTGACATCCCTCATCAATGCCACATCACCAAACACCTGCGGGACCTGCACTGGCTCCCCATCAACAAAAGAATAACCTTCAAGCTTCTCACCCACGCATTCAAGGCCCTCCACAACATCGGTCCCAAATACTTAAACCACCGCGTTACCTTCTACACCCCTGCCAGACAACTTCGATCGGGCGACCAAGCCCTCGCTGTCATCCCCCGCATCAGGAAAACCGCAGCGGGAGGCAGATCCTTCTCTCACCTGGCAGCCAAGACTTGGAACACCCTCCCGCTGCACCTCAGACAAGCTACCGCCCTAACTAAGTTCAGAAAGGACCTCAAGACCTGGCTCTTCGACTGAACTGCAACCCTCAGCGCCTTGAGGCCCTTACGGGTGAATAGCTGCGCTTTACAAGAACCCAATAGATAGATAGATAGATGTGAGACAGGATGCAGTCTCAGAATTGTGATGTCATCACTTATTATTTAAAAGGCCTCTGTTCAGTATGCTTTGCCTTTGCGTTGTCTCAGAACTGTTTGTGAGAGTTCCTGTGTATTACCTGGCTGCCTGATGTCCTTCCTGGTTCCTGATCCCTGGCTTGTTCCTGACCCTGCTGTTTTCCTTGTTCCTGATTCCGGCTCATCTGACTATTCACTTTGGCTCCTGACTCGGCTCGTCTGACTACCAGCTCTGGTTTTGACTCCTGGCTTGTTATTTACTTGTGGACTTTTTATTAATTCTATTTTTATTAATTTTATTCTTTATGTAGCCCAAGAGTTCTCGTATCCTGGTGCGAACATCACGACTTGTCATACCTATATATTGTAAATTGTGGCTCTTACATCCAATTAGATAAACCACAAAAGTGGTAGAGCAATTGACACATCCTTTAGTGTTATACTCATCTCCAGTAACGTAGGATCTAAAATTATATTTAACCTCAGTGAAGTGTTAAGGGTTAAGCTTTGTTCACTTGTAGGGGATGGAAGGGGAGGGGTGTTTTTATGTTTTAACCAATGAGGAACATTTTACCTGTGTAAATAAGGGTGACACCTGTATCAAATTATGTCTATGATTACGGCTACACTCTGCCGAAACATGTAAGACTTATTTTGTATCTTCCACCATCCCTTGATGTTACCTTCATATGATTTTATCTATCTGGATATGAATCCTGAATAAATTTCGGACTTTTATTTATCTACATTGGCGACTCTTTGGACTTATTTTTTCTATTTATTTAGAAGGGTAAGGAGCCCTTCTGTCTTTACGTTGCCTTGCAGCCACGGGTGGTTGTACCTTTTCTGAGCACTGCTTTTATGTGTGGAGGAGGGTTGAGTGAGTAGCGCTGCTTGGAGTTGGTGCTATTCGGGAGCTGACGTAGGACCACGCAAACAGGAAGTGCCATTGCGCATAGTTGTGCAGCCTCGCGGAGGTGAAGGCACAGAACGCCGAACAGGTATACCGGTAAAGTTTGGGCCATAATTATATACGAGCCTTTGAAGCAGAACCGGCTGGATGTTGCTGTTCCCCTGTTGAGCGGGTGAGTTCGTCTACTTGTGAATAACAAGCTTTATTATCTTCAGCATTCATACTTTGCACCTTTTCGCTACGATACCCTCCACACACAGAGACATATCTATTTGCAGGAATTGCTCCATATATATGTACAACCTTACAAATTCTATGTACCCGGCACCATCATAATTTTACTGGAGTAATCTGTACGCTTGTACTATCTTTTATGGAACCTTTCTCCTTTCTCTGGTATTTATTGTGAACTGTGCATTGGCTGTTTGTTGTTTACTATTGAATACTATGACAAATATGGAGGTACCTGGTGAACACAGAAACTACTTTTCGCTAACTGAGGTAAATGATTTGGACTTGGCAGGTCTCGAATTGGAGGAATTTTTTACACTGGACATTGCTATTACCAAATTAAGGCCTAGATTTGGAGTTCGGCGGTAGCCGTCAAAACCAGCGTTAGAGGCTCCTAACGCTGGTTTTGGGCGCCCGCTGGTATTTGGAGTCAGTGATTAAAGGGTCTAACGCTCACTTTTCAGCCGCGACTTTTCTATACCGCAGATCCCCCTACGCCATTTGCGTAGCCTATCTTTTCAATGGGATCTTTCTAACGCCGGTATTTAGAGTCGTTTCTGAAGTGAGCGTTAGAGCTCTAACGACAAGATTCCAGCCGCCTGAAAATAGCAGGAGTTAAGAGCTTTCTGGCTAACGCCGGTTTATAAAGCTCTTAACTACTGTACCCTAAAGTACACTAACACCCATAAACTACCTATGTACCCCTAAACCGAGGTCCCCCCACATCGCCGCCACTCGATTTAAATTTTTAACCCCTAATCTGCCGACCGCCACCTACGTTATACTTATGTACCCCTAATCTGCTGCCCCTAACCCCGCCGACCCCTATATTATATTTATTAACCCCTAACTTGCCCCCCACAACGTCGCCGCCAGCTACTTAAAATAATTAACCCCTAATCTTCCGACCGCAAATCGCCGCCACCTACGTTATCCCTATGTACCCCTAATCTGCTGCCCCTAACATCGCCGACCCCTATATTATATTTATTAACCCCTAATCTGCCCCCCTCAACGTCGCCGACACCTGCCTACACTTATTAACCCCTAATCTGCCGAGCGGACCTGAGCGCTACTATAATAAAGTTATGAACCCCTAACCCGCCTCACTAACCCTATCATAAATAGTATTAACCCCTAATCTGCCCTCCCTAACATCGCCGACACCTAACTTCAATTATTAACCCCTAATCTGCCGACCGGAGCTCACCGCTATTCTAATAAATGTATTAACCCCTAAAGCTAAGTCTAACCCTAACACTAACACCCCCCTAACTTAAATATAATTTTTATCTAACGAAATAAATTAACTCTTATTAAATAAATTATTCCTATTTAAAGCTAAATACTTACCTGTAAAATAAATCCTAATATAGCTACAATATAAATTATAATTATATTATAGCTATTTTAGGATTAATATTTATTTTACAGGCAACTTTGTAATTATTTTAACCAGGTACAATAGCTATTAAATAGTTAAGAACTATTTAATAGTTACCTAGTTAAAATAATAACAAATTTACCTGTAAAATAAATCCTAACCTAAGATATAATTAAACCTAACACTAGACTATCAATAAAATAATTAAATAAACTACCTACAATTACCTACAATTAACCTAACACTACACTATCAATAAATTAATTAAACACAATTCCTACAAATAAATACAATTAAATAAACTAGCTAAAGTACAAAAAATAAAAAAGAACTAAGTTACAGAAAATAAAAAAATATTTACAAACATAATAAAAATATTACAACAATTTTAAACTAATTACACCTACTCTAAGCCCCCTAATAAAATAACAAAGCCCCCCAAAATAAAAAATTCCCTACCCTATTCTAAATTAAAAAAGTTACAAGCTCTTTTACCTTACCAGCCCTGAACAGGGCCCTTTGCGGGGCATGCCCCAAGAATTTCAGCTCTTTTGCCTGTAAAAGAATAAATACAATACCCCCCCCCCCCCAACATTACAACCCACCACCCACATACCCCTAATCTAACCCAAACCCCCCTTAAATAAACCTAACACTAAGCCCCTGAAGATCTTCCTACCTTGTCTTCACCATACCAGGTTCACCGATCCGTCCTGAAGAGCTCCTCCGATGTCCTGATCCAAGCCCAAGCGGGGGCTGAAGAGGTCCATGATCCGGTCAAAGTCTTCATCCAAGCGGGGCAGAAGAGGATCTTCCATCCGATTGAAGTCATCATCCAGGCGGCATCTTCTATGGTCTTCCATCCGGAGCGAAGCGGCAGGATCCTGAAGACCTCCAGCGCGGAACATCCATCCGGACCGACGACTGAACGACGAATGACTGTTCCTTTAAGGGACGTCATCCAAGATGGCGTCCCTCGAATTCCGATTGGCTGATAGGATTCTATCAGCCAATCGGAATTAAGGTAGGAATTTTCTGATTGGCTGATGGAATCAGCCAATCAGAATCAAGTTCAATCCGATTGGCTGATCCAATCAGCCAATCAGATTGAGCTCGCATTCTATTGGCTGTTCCGATCAGCCAATAGAATGCGAGCTCAATCTGATTGGCTGATTGGATCGGCCAATCGGATTGAACTAGATTCTGATTGGCTGATTCCATCAGCCAATCAGAAAATTCCTACCTTAATTCCGATTGGCTGATAGAATCCTATCAGCCAATCGGAATTCGAGGGACGCCATCTTGGATGACGTCCCTTAAAGGAACAGTCATTCGTCGTTCAGTCGTCGGTCCGGATGGATGTTCCGCGCTGGAGGTCTTCAGGATCCTGCCGCTTCGCTCCGGATGGAAGACCATAGAAGATGCCGCCTGGATGATGACTTCAATCGGATGGAAGATCCTCTTCTGCCCCGCTTGGATGAAGACTTTGACCGGATCATGGACCTCTTCAGCCCCCGCTTGGGCTTGGATCAGGACATCGGAGGAGCTCTTCAGGACGGATCGGTGAACCTGGTATGGTGAAGACAAGGTAGGAAGATCTTCAGGGGCTTAGTGTTAGGTTTATTTAAGGGGGGTTTGGGTTAGATTAGGGGTATGTGGGTGGTGGGTTGTAATGTTGGGGGGGGGGGGGGTATTGTATTTATTCTTTTACAGGCAAAAGAGCTGAAATTCTTGGGGCATGCCCCGCAAAGGGCCCTGTTCAGGGCTGGTAAGGTAAAAGAGCTTGTAACTTTTTTAATTTAGAATAGGGTAGGGAATTTTTTATTTTGGGGGCCTTTGTTATTTTATTAGGGGTCTTAGAGTAGGTGTAATTAGTTTAAAATTGTTGTAATATTTTTATTATGTTTGTAAATATTTTTTTATTTTCTGTAACTTAGTTCTTTTTTATTTTTTGTACTTTAGCTAGTTTATTTAATTGTATTTATTTGTAGGAATTGTGTTTAATTAATTTATTGATAGTGTAGTGTTAGTTTAATTGTAGGTAATTGTAGGTAGTTTATTTAATTATTTTATTGATAGTCTAGTGTTAGGTTTAATTATATCTTAGGTTAGGATTTATTTTACAGGTAAATTTGTTATTATTTTAACTAGGTAACTATTAAATAGTTCTTAACTATTTAATAGCTATTGTACCTGGTTAAAATAATTACAAAGTTGCCTGTAAAATAAATATTAATCCTAAAATAGCTATAATATAATTATAATTTATATTGTAGCTATATTAGGATTTATTTTACAGGTAAGTATTTAGCTTTAAATAGGAATAATTTATTTAATAAGAGTTAATTTATTTCGTTAGATAAAAATTATATTTAAGTTAGGGGGGTGTTAGTGTTAGGGTTAGACTTAGCTTTAGGGGTTAATACATTTATTAGAATAGCGGTGAGCTCCGGTCGGCAGATTAGGGGTTAATAATTGAAGTTAGGTGTCGGCGATGTTAGGGAGGGCAGATTAGGGGTTAATACTATTTATGATAGGGTTAGTGAGGCGGGTTAGGGGTTCATAACTTTATTATAGTAGCGCTCAGGTCCGCTCGGCAGATTAGGGGTTAATAAGTGTAGGCAGGTGTCGGCGACGTTGAGGGGGGCAGATTAGGGGTTAATAAATATAATATAGGGGTCGGCGATGTTAGGGCAGCAGATTAGGGGTACATAGGGATAACGTAGGTGGCGGCGGTTTACGGAGCGGCAGATTAGGGGTTAAAAAAAATATGCAGGGGTCAGCGATAGCGGGGGCGGCAGATTAGGGGTTAATAAGTGTAAGGGTAGGGGTGTTTAGACTCGGGGTACATGTTAGAGTGTTAGGTGCAGACGTAGGAAGTGTTCCCCCATAGGAAACAATGGGGCTGCGTTAGGAGCTGAACGCTGCTTTTTTGCAGGTGTTAGGTTTTTTTTCAGCTCAAACAGTCCCATTGTTTCCTATGGGAGAATTGTGCACGAGCACGTTTTGGAGGCCGGCCGCGTCCGTAAGCAACTCTGGTATCGAGAGTTGCATTTGCGGTAAAAATGCTCTACGCTCCTTTTTTGGAGCCTAACGCAGCATTTGTTTGAACTCTCGATACCAGAGTTAATTTTATGGTGCGGAGCGTTAACAGCCCTTTTACCGCCGAACTCCAAATCTAGGCCTAAGTGACTTATTTTATAATATGGAACAACTACGCATAAAAGAATTGAGACTTAAGTTGGACACCTGGATAATGAACAAATATGTGTCTCAAAATATGATCCCTCGTGGGTTAAGGGTTAAAAAGTTCCCTACTTTTGAAGTATCAGACCCTGATTTTATCAGGGAGTGGAATAGTGTACTTTCTGAATGCTCTATACGCCTTATGCTCATGCTTGTTAAATATAAAACTGATCAATTGTTTGTTATTAGAAATGAAATTGTTTCTTTACAGGTTGAACTTAACAAGCATCAATCTAATGAGGGGTATGGTGAGTTTGACAAAATGTTACAAGATGCAATTGAAAATGTAAGAAAGAAATCATACAAGTCAAACGTTAAGTTTCTTAGAGATCAGAAAGATTATTCTACTGGACAGATCTTTATCTGGCACAAAACACACAGACGTAGGCCATCCTGGTTTAATTACGATAATGACAATGGTGATAAAAATGAAAGTGTAACAGGTAGTACTGGACAAAATCGTAGGAGAAGGAGGAGAAGGAATAGAGGAAAAAGGGTTACTTTTAAAAATAATAATGAAAGCACTGATGAAGATTCCCTATCCAATTTCTCCACCTCCTACGATGAAGGTTCAAATTCTGATAATGAAGTAACACAAGTTACTAAGAGTAATGAAAACACTCAGAGTAATATTGGGCCCAATATGACAGCCAATAGCATACCGTTACATACACCCCTGAATCAGAGTAATCAAACTAATACCCAAATTATATGTACCAATGATCAGAGTAATAGCTTATCAACATGTAGTGGCCAAACAAAGTCTCATGGAGCTATACCCAAAAATATAAGTACAGCGAGCGGTCCTTTAATTGGAATGCAATCTTTAGAGACACCAGGTATGTCTAACCAGGCTCAAAGTAATAATCAGGTTTTTCGGTCATCCCTAAAAATAAAGGGAGGAGGAGGGACAGCTGTTGCCAACAAAATAAGAGGGGGAAACAGATATACCCTCAGAGAGACAACCAAGAAATAAAGGAAAATCTAGTAATCAATATCTCTCACTATCACCTTAGTGCTGTTGAAACTAAAGTTCTTAATTTGGGTTTAGGCTTTTGTCCAACTAGAAAATTCGATATTTTCCAAACTATTCTAGATTTGAATAAATTTGTGCGCAATTTAACTCTGCGCAGGCACTTTAAGAATGAGGGCCCTCCTAGAGAGGATTCATCAAACTCTGATACAGATAATATTGGTAAAAATGTTTTACTTCTGAACTTTGATGAGATGTGTGATTTGACTACACTCCAATCTTTGGAGAATGAACAGTGTCCTGATTCTGGCATGACATACACACAGACTCCGAAGTTCAGAGGTAAATCCAAATTCTATCCTTTGCAGTCTAGGGGTAAAGCCCTGGAAAGCTTTCATAAAAGGGTTCTTGAAGATCTACATGCTCTAGACAGAACCACAGCTGTAGACCACTCAAATTTAAATAGACATGAAAGGGACGCTATTGTTTCCCTACAAAATAATCTGTCTATAGTGGTCAAACAGGCTGATAAGGGCGGCAATATTGTGGTAATGGATAGAGATATGTATGTCAATGAAGCATTACGCCAACTGAGTGATGGTTCTGCATATAAAGCCCTAGGCTTTAATCCCACTAGATTGTATCAGGGTAGATTAAGATCTATCTTAGATGATGCCCTATTTCTGGGTATCATCGATCAGGATACTTTTGAGTTCTTGTTCATTTCTGAACCGGTGGTACCTATCTTCCACCACCTGCCCAAGATCCACAAGAGTTTAGAGGATGTAAAGGGACGACCAATTGTTGCAGGGATAGGGTCATTATTTGAGCACCTTTCCGAATGGATAGACAGCATCCTGCAGCCATTGGTCATGTCACTTCCCAGTTATTTACGGGATACTACTCATATACTCAACCTTGTGGATACTGTGCAGGTGGTGGAAGGTATGACATGGCTAACTGTGGATGTCGTGGCTTTGTACACGTCAATACCACATTCTTTAGGTTTAGAGGCCCTCAGATTCTTTTTGGACTTGCTTACACACTACTCTGATGACACTAAGGATTTTATAATCATGGCTACAAAGTTTCTTCTTGAACACAATTATTTTCGTTTTGAGGGGGTTCATTACGTCCAGTTGAAAGGTACAGCTATGGGGGCAAAATTTGCCCCCTCATATGCTAACTTATTTATGGGCTGGCTTGAGTATAAATATTTACTTGGACATATGAACCCTTTCTCTACGAAGATATTATATTATAAGAGATTTATCGATGACTTGATCTTTGTGGGTACCTTCTCTGAACATGAAGCAAAATGCTTTGTTGGGTACCTAAATTCTTGCATTCCTGACATACAGTTTACATATGAGTGGCAGCCCAATACTATACATTTCTTGGATGTAGAACTAAGTTTCAATAGGTGTACGAACAAAATAGATACTGGCATGTATCGCAAACCTATTGCAGGCAATTCAATTTTGCACTCTTCTAGTTCTCATCCCAGACATGTTTTTAGGGGGATTGCCAAGGGACAATTTCTCAGAACAAGGAGGATTAGTTCAAATGATGCTACCTTTCACTCTGAATCTCAGTCGTTAAAGAAAAGGCTGGAGAATAGAGGTTACCCTACTCAGATAATTAATGATGCAATGAGAGATACAGGTCAAACTGATCGCTCTAGTCTCTTAAAATTGAACATACATAATATGCAGTCTAGAAAACAAACTGATGAGAAACCATTCTTTATTACTAAATACTCCATGCAATATTATCAAATTTGTAATATCATTAAAAAATATCTACCCATCTTATATGGGGATGATCTTTTGAAAGACACTATTAGGAATGGTTGTAGGTTCGTGTATAAAAGGAACCTTACACTAGGTAATATGATATCACCTAGTCAACTCCGAACCCCTGGAAATCAGAGTTCATGGCTCAGACACAATGGTACCTATAGGTGCGGAAAAAATTGTAAGGCCTGTGAAGTTATTAAAGTAGGACCTAATTTTAGATCCTACGTTACTGGAGATGAGTATAACACTAAAGGATGTGTCAATTGCTCTACCACTTTTGTGGTTTATCTAATTGGATGTAAGAGCCACAATTTACAATATATAGGTATGACAAGTCGTGATGTTCGCACCAGGATACGAGAACACTTGGGCTACATAAAGAATAAAATTGATTGTTCAGAGTTGGCCAGACATTTCATTACAGTTCATGGTGGAGATGTGCGTGATTTTGAATGGAATGCAATAGAGACCATAAATAGACCCCCAAGGGGAGAAGATAAGTGGTCTATTCTTGCTAGACAAGAGGTCTATTGGATTAACAAAATGCGCACATTAACCCCTCATGGATTCAACTCAGAAAACGATATCAATTTCTGGGAATAAATGTTTAATATGGTAAAGGTTTATTTACTTATTATCTATCAGATATTGGTATATATATCTACTTATCTATTCAACTTTCACATTTAGGTTTTAGATTTGAAATGTTTTACTAGTGTTGGTTTAATTTTGTATCATTCTGTATTATTTTGTTTTGGTTTTGTTTTGTTTTGTTTTCTCTATCTAGGATTTGATGATCTAGGATAGTATTTAATATTATATCTCTATTATTGGAACACATCATTTCATATCTCTGTATATATATCTCTTCTGTCATTTATAATAGGTATTTATCAATTGATCTAGATTGGGGACTTGCCTTAAACTTTTATCTAAGGTGTTTAGACTGATAGGTTGGCACTAAATATTTTTATATGTATGGGTTAATTTATGTGATCTCATTGCATTCGTTAATCATTCCATGAATTCTGATTTATAGTATAGAACATGACTTTAATGAATTTAATCGAATAATTCTGATGTTCTGAAATTCTGGAATTTTTTGCATTTATTGCCTGTAATTAGCTCCTTTTATAATGAACTGTTATTTAAACTTAAATAGCTTTGTTAAATGTATTTAGAGTTAACCGTATAGATAATATGTTTTCCTATTTATATCATGTTTAGCACTTATATTTAACCTCAGTGAAGTGTTAAGGGTTAAGCTTTGTTCACTTGTAGGGGATGGAAGGGGAGGGGTGTTTTTATGTTTTAACCAATGAGGAACATTTTACCTGTGTAAATAAGGGTGACACCTGTATCAAATTATGTCTATGATTACGGCTACACTCTGCCGAAACATGTAAGACTTATTTTGTATCTTCCACCATCCCTTGATGTTACCTTCATATGATTTTATCTATCTGGATATGAATCCTGAATAAATTTCAGACTTTTATTTATCTACATTGGCGACTCTTTGGACTTATTTTTTCTATCTTCCAGCCAACTAGCTCTGTTCCTCGGGACAAGGTCCTTAGGAGGGAGGAAGAGGCAAAAAGGGTTATCGATTCTTCTACAACAGAAAACACTCTGTGAGGCCCTTGCAGGAGCTGAATGTGGGGAAAAGTGTCAGAGTAAAACTGGATGATGAGAAGAAATGGAAGACGCCTGCTATGGTAATTGAACGCTCTCCAGAACCAAGGTCTTTTGTAGTCCTTACTGATGGAGGGACAGTCACACTTCGAAATAGAAGACATCTTCAGCCACTACCTGGCTGCATCAGAGCCACCGCCGGTGGAATCCCCTGTTTTAAGAGGGGTGCCTTCCCCTCAGCAAGATCACAGCGGGGATACTTCTTTGCTTCCAGCAGACTCTCAATCACCTTCTTCTGTATCAGAGGACAGTTCATGTAAAATGACATAAAGTGGAAGAGTAGTGAAACTTCCAGCCCGATATAGGAAATAGCACTAGTTAGAGCAGAATAATCCCATGGTCATTGTAGACTAGGGTAGTCTACCCCGATGTTCAAGTCAGGATTGTATTTCTTGTTTATATATATATTCTCTTTAGCTTGTTGTATACTAAACAAAACCATTTTTGTATGCTTCTTGTATACCTTGTTATTGCCTTGTCCATTGAAAAGGGGGAATATGTGATGAGAGTGGGAGGTGACGTCACCAGATGGGGTGGGGCTTAGGGTCGTTATTGTTGTTAGATGTGTTGTGCAAGCTGTATACTTTTATGCTCTGCAGTAAAATAGCGTTGCACCTTCTATGCTGTGTCCTGCATCTCATGACAGTTTGGGGCCTATTTATCAAGCCGTCAACTGTGCTGCATTCGCCGGCACCAAAACACTCGCCTGACATCGCCTAACATCGCTGCCGCGGACCTGAATTCGTTCTCCATATTTAACAAAAAAGCTGTCAAAAAGCTGCGCACCAAGTACGGGTTGATGAGCAGCGGACTATTGTTAACTAACAGTCATCGATCTTGCTGCTCTTCTGCTTTTTCCCAGCTTTATTTGTATACTGTCACTAAACACCCACACTATACTAAAATGTTTAATCCCTATACCGCCGCTCCCGGACCCCGCCGCAACTAAATAAACTTATTAACCCCCTATTCCTCGGCTCCCGGAGCCCACCGCCACCTACATTATACTTATTAACCCCTAATCTGCCGCCCCCTACACCGCCGCCACCTACATAAAGTTATTAACCCCTATCCTGCCACTCCCGGAGCCCACCACAACTAAATAAATGTATTAACCCCTAAACCGCCAACCCCCCACATCGCCATAAACTAAATTTACCTATTAACCCCTAAACCTAACAACTCGCTAACTTTATATTAAATATTAACTCATCCCTATCTTATAATAAATTTAAACTTACCTTTAAAATTTCATTAAACTATATTAAACTATTAATTAATCTACCCTAACTATTATAATAAAATTAAATTAAACTATTAATTAACCTAGCCTATTATAATAAAAATACATTAAACTATATTAAATTAATGATTAATCCAACCTATCTTTTAAACTAAAATTACATTAAACTATATTAAAATAAAAATTATTCTAACCTAACTTTTATACTAAAATTACATAAAACTACAAATTAAATTAAATATATTATATATTTAAACTCCTAACCCTACTCAAATAATTTAAATCTACACTACAAAATTACAAAGTTACAAAAAACTAAGTTACAAAAAATAACAAACACTAAGTTACACAAAATAATAAACACTGTTACAAAAAATAAAAAAATAAATTATCAAAGCTTTAAACTAATTACACCTAATCTAAGGGCCCTATGAAAATTAAAAAGCCCCCCAAAATAAATAAAAAAACCTAGCCTACAATAAACTACAAATAGCCCTTAAAAGGGCCTTTTGCAGGGCATTGCCCCAAAGTAATCAGCTCTTTTACCTGTAAAAAAAAAATACAAATACCCCCCCAACAGTAAAACCCTCCACCCACACAACCAACCCCCCAAATAAAATACTATCTAAAAAAACCTAAGCTCCCCATTGCCCTGAAAAGGGCATTTGGATAGACATCGCCCTTAAAAGGGCATTTAGCTCTTTTGCAGCCCAAAAACCCTAATCTAAAAATAAAACCCACCCAATAAACCCTTAAAAAATCCTAACACTAACCGCTGAAGATTGACTTACAGTTTTGAAGATCCGACATCCATCCTCCAAGAAGCCGGGAGAAGTGTTTATTGAAGCGGCAAGAAGTCCTCCAAGAAGCCGGCCTAAGTCTTCATCCAAGCCCACAGAAGTCTTCACCCAGACGGCATCTTCTATCTTCATCCATCCGGTGCGGAGCGGGTCCATCTTCAAGACATCTGACACGGAGCATCCTCTTCTTCCGACGGACTAGCGACGAATGAAGGTTCCTTTAAATGACATCATCCAAGATGGCGTCCCTTAGATTCTGATTGGCTGATAGAATTCTATCAGCCAGTCGGAATTAAGGTAGAAAAAATCCTATTGGCTGTTGTAATCAGCCGATAGGATTGAGCTTGCATTCTATTGGCTATTTTCTACCTTAATTCTGATTGGCTGATAGAATGCTATCATCCAATCGGAATCTAAGGGACGCCATCTTGGATGATGTAATTTAAAGGAACCTTCATTCGATGAAGACTTCTCCCAGCTTCTTGGAGGATGGATGTCGGATCTTCAAAACTGTTTTTTTAAGGGTTTATTGAGTGGGATTATTTTTATATTAGGGTTTTGGGCTGCAAAAGAGCTAAATGCCCTTTTAAGGGCAATGCCCATCCAAATGCCCTTTTCAGGGCAATGGGGAGCTTAGGTTTTATTAGTTAGGGTTTTATTTGGGGGGTTGGTTGTGTGGGTGGTGGGTTTTACTGTTGGGGGGGTATTTGTATTTATTTTTTTTACAGGTAAAAGAGCTGATTACTTTGGAGCAATGCCCCACAAAAGGCCCTTTTAAGGGCTATTTGTAGTTTATTGTAGGCTAGGGTTTTTTTATTTTGGGGGGGCTTTTTTATTTTCATAGGGCCCTTAGATTAGGTGTAATTAGTTTAAATCTTTGATAATTTCTTTTTTATTATTTGTAACTTGGTGTTTATTATTTTTATTTTTTTTATTATTATTAAATTATGTGAGTAGGGTTAGGTGTTTAAATATATCATATATTTAATTTAATTTGTAGTTTTATGTAATTTTAGTATAAAAGTTAGGTTAGAATAATTTTTATTTTAATATAGTTTAATGTAATTTTAGTTTAAAAGGTAGGTTGGATTAATTATTAATTTAATATAGTTTAATGTATTTTTATTATAATAGGGTAGGTTAATTAATAGTTTAATGTAATTTTATTATAATAGTTGAGGTAGATTAATTAATAGTTTAATATAGTTTAATGTAATTTTATTATAAAAGTTAGGGTAGATTCATTAATAGTTCAATATAGTTTAATTTAAATCTAAAGATAAGTTTAAATTTATTATAATATAGGGATGAGTTAATATTTAATATAAAGTTAGCGAGTTGTTAGGTTTAGGGGTTAATAGGTTAATTTAGTTTATGGCGATGTGGGGGGCTGGCGGTTTAGGGGTAATATGTTTAGTAAGTGATACTGATGTGGGAGGTCAGGGGTTTAGGGGTTAATAACTTTATTTAGTTGCGGTGGGCTCCGGGAGCGGCGGGATAGGGGTTAATACTTTTATGTAGGTGGTGGCGGTGTTGGGGCGGCAGATTAGGGGTTAATTAGTATAATGTAGGTGGAGGTGGTGTAGGGGGCGGCAGATTAGGGGTGTTTAGACTCGGGGTACATGTTAGGGTGTTAGGTGTAAACGTAACTTTTATTATACCATAGGAATCAATGGGATAACGGTCAGCAGCGAACATACGTTTTCACTGCTTTCAGACTCCCATTGATTCCTATGGCATCCGCCTCCTCCAGGGCGGCGGATTGAAAACCAGGTACGATGGGCCGGAATAGTGGCGAGCGTACCTGGTAGTTATTTGATAAGTAGCAAAAGTAGTCAGATAGTGCCGAATTTGCATTCGGAACATCTGTAGTGACAGAACCATCGATCTGTGTCGGACTGAGACCGGCGGATCGTATGTTACGTCACAAAATTGTACTTTTGCCGGTCTGTAGGCTTTGATAAATAAGGGGAATCAGGCTCGCCACAATTACGCTTTTGGAATTCCAGCGTATTTGCGATTGACGGCTTGATAAATAGGCCCCTTTGTGTAGTTTGATTTTAAACTTACCTATTCTTGAAACTTTTGGGAGGGTGTTGTCATTGATTAATATGTCAGCTTTTTGATTGGCTGCAAATTCTGTGTTTTTAAAAAGAACATGGAAAGAAGACATACTGAGGCTCTACTCTGGCCTCAGAAATTATTCAAAGTGTACAATTTGTGCACTTTTATATCTCATTATAGAAACACATTATGTGTATTTTTAACTTTTATCATTACCAAGGCAAAGCTTAGAACAATATTGTTTCTTTGGTGAGGAAGTATCCACATCTAAATTGCTTATTGATAATAGTCATCCTCTTTGAAGGACGCCCTAGTCTGAGGCTGACTGGGATCCTAATTAAGAAACACAAGCACACACATACCCTGATAAAAATTGTAATTAATTTTATATAATTACATATCTAAATGTGTGCGATGCCTTTACCCATCATATTGGTGGACATCCATGGGATAGTTAGTAACAGCTGATAATGATGATAGATTATTATTCATATTAGATTTTAAAGTGAGAAAGTACTAGTGTTTCTTTAATGGACATATCCTATTAATACTTCTAATCTGTGAACACTAGATGGTGCTGGATTATTAGATCAGCATTTGTTCTAATGTCAGTATTGAATAAGCATCCTCATTCTTATAGGCAATATTTAGAATATGGTTGCCGCTTTTTAATTATGTGAAATTTGCACAGAATGGGGTGTGAGCTGCATGATTAGTGAAGCAGTTCAAATTCTTTATACTACTCAGTGAGCCACTTATGTGAATGTCATTGTATAATGTAATACAAATTTGATGTTAAAGGAACATAAAACCCAACATTCTTCTTTGATTCAGATAGAGAATACCATTTTAAACAACTTTCTAGTTTACTTCTATTATCAAATTTGCTTCATTCTCTTGGTATGCTTTGTTGAAGGAGCAGCAATGCACTACTGGTTTCTAACTGAACATATGGGTGAGCCAATGACAATAAGTATAAGTATATATATATATATATATATATATATATGAACCTAGGTTCTTTGCAGCTCCTGAGCTTTCCTAGATAAACCTTTCAGCAAAGGATAACAAGAGAAGGAAGCAAATTAAATAATAGAAGTAAATTGGAAAGTTGTTTAAAATCGTATGCTCTGTCTGAATGTCTAATTATGACTTTACTGTCCCTTTAAAAATATATTGACATAAAGCCCTAAATTACAAGTGGAGAGCTATTGATAGCACAGGGTACGCTATCAATATCGCCAGCGCCAAGATTAGCTTGAGCGCAACACATAACAGCGCTAAAAAAACAGCATGACCCGAAGTAAAGTGTTAAGCCTATAATAAATGTATAACAAAACATTAAAATAAAGTATTATACTCTTATACATATTCAAATTTGAAAAAAACTCTTAACTACTGACAACATTTTCCCATAATTGCAAATTTAAAAAAAATGTAATTTAGAGCATTTATTTGCAGAAAATGACAACTGGGCATAATAACAAAAAAACACAAAAAAAAAGATGCAGTGTTTTCATACATTGAATAATGCAAATAAAACAAATTTATATTTATTTTTAAACAACACAAAACTAATGTTTTTACTTAGCAAGAGCTCAGAAATCAATATTTATTAGAATAACCCTTATTTTTAATCACAGCTTTCATGCTTCTTGGCATGCTCTCCAACAGTTAGATGCTTCACACTGAGTGTAGATTTTAGTCTTTTTCTCACTGTTGAGTTCGCTGCTTATATGATGACAGTTTGAGTATTCCACTATGAAAACCGGTTTGTTTATATACCATATGTTCCTTACACACAGTTTGCCATACGGAGAAGGATATTCATCACCTTCGACTGTAGTTAATTGACACGGGTTATCAATGTGTCTATTGGTTAGCGTCATCTATAACACTCACTGTGTGGGCGTTTCCACAATACCCGGACGCTCGTGGACAACAGCTGTTGTTTGTGAACTGAATTGTCAAACTACTAAATTTTGTATGGGATTACTTATGACTACATAGTTTTGTGATAGAAATACCAAACACATTTGAAGAAAGACTCTACCAGCGCAATAAGCACTTTGATGGTACTGTGAGTAACAGTTCTGGTTTCTGGATGTTATGGTATGTAAGGGAGGGTAGGGGGTGGGGCTGGTCTCACCAATCGGTGGTTGGGCTCATTGTTTGGACGCTTTTGTATTGTTATTTATATGTACTCAAGTGGGGCCAACCAGTGATGTGTATATTTTATATATTGGGACTGTGGAGTTATAAAATCATGATTAGAATAAATTTTAAAATCACGATTAGAATAAATATACAATTTCAAAGAAGAATTACACATTAAATATGTTCTTCATAGATAAAACATTTAGATATAAAATAAAATAATAAATATATCACCAAATCAGGGACTACCTATGAATTGAAACCCCAGAATCAATGTATGATGAACTAGGATGCATTTTTTACCATTTTCTAACAATCCAATCATTGTTTATAAAAAATAGCACTACTAGTGAATTATGTTTGCATGTTTATCAGAGTATCCATGGTAACTGTGTTAACTAGATTGAATACACATATTTCTAATTAACATCCCACCTATTAGCTTTGTTTGTGTTTTTTTATATAGCAAGTGTATGTTCATGTTTTTATTCATTAGCCTGAAGAAACAGCCCCATAGAGGCTGAGAAACACGTCGCTTTTAATAAAATATTTTTATTAATACACTTGCTGCTGTATTTTATCTGGGGACCACTTATCCCTGGTATCTGGATTTGGAACCATATCGTTTGCTGAAATCTCTGGAAACAGTCAGCTGGGCGGCTGAGAAGTCCCAGCCTGTGGATTCTATCAGCCAATCGGAATTAAGGTAGGAAAAATCTGATCAGCCAATAGAATGCGAGCTCAATCTGATTGGCTGACTGGATCAGCCAATCAGATTTTTCCTACCTTAATTCCGATTGGCTGATAGAATCCTATCAGCCAATCGGAATTCGAGGGACGCCATCTTGGATAACGTCACTTAAAGGAATATCCATTCGTCGGTAGGCGTCGTTGGAAGAGGATGGCTACGCGTCGGCTCGTTTGAAGAAGGCTCCACTCTGCTTCAGATGGATGAAGATTGAAAACGCTGCATGGATGAAGACTTCTATCGGATGGAAGACCTCTTCAGCGCCCCTTGGATGATGACTTCGTCCGCTGCGGATGTCCTCTTCTGTTCCATCGGTGGTCGGCTGGCTGAAGACGGATAAAGGTAGGATGATCTTCAGGGGGTTAGTGTTAGGTTTTTTAAGGGGGATTTAGGTGGGTTAGAGTAGGGGTATGTGGGTGGTGGGTTTTAATGTTGGGGGGTTGTATTTTTGTAAAAGAGCTGATTACTTTGGGGCATGCCCCGCAAAAGGCCCTTTTAAGGGCTGGTAAGGTAATAGAGCTGTTAACTTTTGTAATTTAGAATAGGGTAGGGCATTTTTTTTATTTTGGGGGGCTTTGTTATTTTATTAGGGGGCTTAGATTAGGTGTAATTAGCTTAAAAATCTTGTAATATTTTTAATTTTTTGTAACTTAATTTTTTTTATTTTTTGTACTTTAGTTAGTTTATTTAATTGTATTTAATTGTAGGTATTTGTAGTTAATTAATTTAATTAATTTAATGATAGTGTAGTGTTAGGTTTAATTGTAACTTAGGTTAGGATTTATTTTACAGGTAATTTTGTATTTCTTTTAGCTAGGTAGTTATTAAATAGTTAATACAACCACAAGAAAGTTTGCAGCACCTGTCAGCGTGTTACCGCGGTTGCTTGCTTTCACATATATAAACCCCAATATATTGCACTTGCTCCAAAACACTTTGACCCCTCAAAAAGTTCCGTGCTCATATATGTGCTTTAAACAATGTGCTGATATAGCGCTGATCCTGGGGACCCACCTTAAGTCTTCATTGCTCTAGATCCTCTCTCTCCGAAATCTGTGCATCCACAGTAGCCTGGAGGTCGAGCAGCAGCGTGGATCCCTACAGCGTCTCAGCGTGTATGCAGTCAGTCCGGAACTGCGTGACGTCATGGCAAGGGGCGGATGGATCCGCAGGTAAGGAGAGTCCACGGCCGGAATAGGCCGATAATCCAACGTAGTGCTATGTCTTACAGGGGTAGTTTATCGCTGCTCAGTGAATGTGAATGTCCGTGCCTTGAACATATCCAGAAGGTAACAGCAAAATGAACAAGCAGAGGCACCGGGTAGTTCACAAAACAAAAGCGTCCTTTATTCAGGTATTAAAAAGACAGCAGGAGACACTTAGGAAAAAGCTTTAAACCTCTGGGGCAAAGGTGGAGTGGTGGTTCCCCACGTACCCTGATGCTGACGCGTTTCGGCAAATGCCGTAATCGTAGCTGAAGGGTGTAAGCTTAATCACTTATTTAAAGAGACAGATCACCTGTGATAGGTTAAAAATTTATGCTACGTGGGTGACACCCACCTCCACCTGTGTGTTAGACAATTGCCCTAATTTAGGATAGTAAGACCATATTATCCACTACATATAAATCTTTCTTATGCATATATATAACGAAATTGAAATAGTAATAATAGTAATGGTATTTACAGAACATTTCTTGTTATACATATGTAGACACTACTGGAAGAACATAAAAATTATTATCAACATATATGTGTATACATATATCTGCACTGCTCAAATTGCATTTCACATTATTATTATTATCATTATTATTTTCATGTTTAGAACAATATTTGTGATTCAATAGGTATTCTTTCTTAAATCACTAATTTAAGATATAAACAAGGAACACAAAGGATTATATTGAGACTATACAATTAGCTCAGGCAGTCTTATATGGCTGCGCATCCTAACTATGTATCTATGTGAAATGCAATTTGAGCAGTGCAGATATATGTATACACATATATGTTGATAATAATTTTTATGTTCTTCCAGTAGTGTCTACATATGTATAACAAGAAATGTTCTGTAAATACCATTACTATTATTACTATTTCAATTTCGTTATATATATGCATAAGAAAGATTTATATGAAGTGGATAATATGGTCTTACTATCCTAAATTAGGGCAATTGTCTAACACACAGGTGGAGGTGGGTGTCACCCACGTAGCATAAATTTTTAACCTATCACAGGTGATCTGTCTCTTTAAATAAGTGATTAAGCTTACACCCTTCAACTACGATTACGGCATTTGCCGAAACGCATCAGCATCAGGGTACGTGGGGAGCCACCACTCCACCTTTGCCCCAGAGGTTTAAAGCTTTTTCCTAAGTGTCTCCTGCTGTCTTTTTAATACCTGAATAAAGGACGCTTTTGTTTTGTGAACTACCCGGTGCCTCTGCTTGTTCATTTTTCTATTAAATAGTTAATAACTATTTAATAACTATTCTACCTAGTTAAAATAAATACAAAGTTACCTGTAAAATAAATATAAATCCTAAAATAGCTACAATGTAATTATTAATTACATTGTAGCTATCTTAGGGTTTATTTTACAGGTAAGTATTTATTTTTAAATAGGAATAATTTAGTTAATGATAGTGTAGTGTTAGGTGTAATTGTAACTTAGGTTAGTTTTTATTTTACAGGTAAATTTGTCTTTATTTTAACTAGGTAGCTATTAAATAGTTAATAACTATTTAATAGCTATTGTGCCTAGTTAAAATAAATTGAAATTTGCCTGTAAAATAAAAATAAATCCTAAAATAGCTACAATATAATTATTAGTAATATTGTAGCTATCTTAGGGTTTATTTTATAGGTAAGTATTTAGTTTTAAATAGGATTAATTTAGTTAATAAGAGTAATTTTTATTTAGATTTATTAAAAAAATATTTAAGTTAGGGGGGTGTTAGGGTTAGTGTTAGACTTATGTTTAGGGGTTAATTAGTTTAATATAGATGGCGGCGGTATAGGGGGGGCAGGATAGGGGTTAATAAATGTATTATAGGTGGCGACGGTGTAGGGGGGGCAGGATAGGGGTTAATAAGTTTAATATAGGTGGCGACTGTGTAGGGGGGGCAGATTAGGGGTTAATAAGTTTAATATAGGTGGCGACGGTGTAGGGGGGGCAGATTAGGGGTTAATAAGTTTAATATAGGTGGCGGCGGGGTCCGGAAGCGGCGGTTTAGGGGTTAAACAATTTATTTAGTTGTGAACTTTCGCTATGGTCAGACTCCCATTGATTCCTATGGGATCCGCCGCCTCCAGGGCGTCGGATTGAAAACCATTTACGCTGGGCCGGAAAAGTGCCGAGCGTACTTGGTAGTCATTTGATAACTTCCAAAAGTAGTCAGATTGTGCCGAACTTGCGTTCGGAACATCTGGAGTGACGTAAGAATCGATCTGTGTCGGACTGAGTCCGGCGATCGAAGCTTACGTCAGTATACTATACTTTTGCCGGGCAGCAGGGCTTGATAACTTAGGCAAATCAGCCTCGCCACAAATACGCTGCGGAATTCCAGCGTATTTGAGGTTGATGGCTTGATAACTAGAGGCCTATATCTCTTCTAATTTTTTTTTGGCTCTCCAACAGTCTTTCATATTGCTGTTGGGTGACTTTATGTCACTCTTGGCACAATAATTCAAACAGCTTGGCTGTGTTTGATGGCTTGTGATCATCCATCTTCCTCTTGATCACATTCCAGAGGTTTTCAATGGGTTCAGGTCTGGAGATTGGGCTGGGTATAATAGGGTCTTGATCTGGTGATCCTCCATCCACACCTTGATTGACCTGGCTATGTGGAACATTGTCCTATTGGAAAAAAAACAGTCCTCAGAGTTGGGGAACATTTGCAGAGCAGAAGGAAGCAAGTTTTCTTCCAGGATAACCTTGTACGTGGCTTGATTCATGTGTCTTTCAGAAAGATAAATCTGCTAGATTCCAGCCTTGCTGAAGAACCCCAAGATCGTCACAGATCTTCCACCAAATTTCACATTGTGTGCGAGACACTGTGGCTTGTAGGCCTCTCCAGGTCTCCATCTAACCATTAGACGACCAAGTGTTGGGCAAAGCTGAAAACTGGACTCATCAGAGAAGATGACCTGGAATCGGGCAGATTTATCTTTGTGAAGGACACATGAATCAAGCCACGTTCAAAGTTATCCTGGAAGAAAACTTGCATCCTTCCGCTCTGACAGTGTTCCCCATTTCTATCCTCCAGGACAACCACCAGTTTCTAAATATTGTCATTTTAGACAAAGGCTTTCTGTCTGTGGATTGTTATTGTTCCCAAACTTTTTGCAACTATTACAACATCCATTTAACTGTGTTTTACAAACAGGTTCTGCAGTTTTTTGCAGACATAGTAAGGAAAATCAATTATTTAGAAATTTCTTTCTTCTCAGTTATAGGAGAAGGCGGCATGCACACTTTGACTGCCCTGTGTCTATTTGTCTGTATGAGTGTTCGTTTTTAGAGCCAATAATGGGGGGAAGAATGATTACATTGACTAAGTCAGCAAAGCATTGTGACAGAGTTTAGGGTGTTCAGTGGGTGAGGGAGGGGTTGTGGATGTTCAGTGTGAAGTCTGAGGGCTGTTGCTAAGCAGTTGAGCAGTGTCTAGGCTGTATAGGGGCATTGGTAGACAGAAGAGAAGAGGTGCTATTTTGTCCCTCCTCCTCAGCACAATGCAGATGCAGCCTAAAAAATTGGAGTCATTTTGCACCACCCTAGAACTACCACTGGTCACTGGTTATCTGCTTGTGTGCAGAGCCAGATGTGTGTGCACAAAGCTATTCATAATAGGAACAGTTTGTGTTTACAATGGAGGAATGAAAATGGAATTAATTTATTTAAAGAATGTTTGGAAAATAAAAGCTTTGCTGTTAATGTAAATACAATGCCAAAAAGCTCATAATTTTTTTGGTAACCTTCAAACTTATTTTGGGGGTTCTCAACCAGTTTTTGCCAGCATCACAATATCAAAGCAGCAAAAATGTTATAGGTACAATGTTGAGGTGGACAAAATTATTTCTGCAGCAATATCTTAGGTAGCACTGATTTACAAGGTGAAAATACGCAATCCCACACCAAAGGGGTTTACTTATTTCTAACAAGAACTGTAATAAGTTTCTACTTTTCTAACCCATTCCTTAACACAAGCCAGTGAGAATAGGCAGGTAGCATAATTGCTAAACAGCAAGGTTTTGACAGCCTTAACAATTGTTGCCCAGTTAGTCTATAGTGGATTATAGAGTCACCTCTATTTTGTTTTATTTAAAGGGACACTGAACCCAAATTTTTTATTTTGTAATTTGGAAAGAGCATGCAATTTTAGGCAACTTTCTAATTTGCTCCTATTATCAATTTTTCTTCATTCTCTTGCTATCTTTATTTGAAAAAGAAGGCATCTAAGCTTTTTTTGGTTTCAGTACTCTGGACAGCATTTTTTTATTGGTGGATGAATTTATCCACCAATCAGCAAGGTCAACCCAGGTTGTTCACCAAAAATGGGCCGGCATCTAAACTTACATTCGTGCATTACAAATAAAGATACCAAGAGAATGAAGAAAATTTGATAATAGGAGTAAATTAGAAAGTTGCTTAAAATTTCATGCGTAATCTGAATCACGAAAGAAAAAAATTGGGTACAGTGTCCCTTTAACTAAGATGTACTAGTTCCTTATAGCTGCTAATTTTACATTAGGACTTATAGTTGACTTAGGCAAGTGTATAATGTTACCCATTTTATAGGTCTGCTATAAACCTTTACTGCTGCTTGTATTATTATCCTTACACTTGAGATCTAAAAAATAAATACATACTTACCTGTAAAATAAAACCTAAGCTACTAATAGTTACATTGTAGTTAGCTTAGGTGTTATTTTTATTTCACAGCTAAGTTTGTATTTATTTTAACTAGGTAGACTAGTTAGTAAATAGTTATTAACTATTTACTAACTACCTAGTTAAAATAAATACAAAGTTACCTGTAAAATAAAACCTAACCTGCCTTACACTAACACCTAACATTACAATAAAATAAAATAAATGATTAAAATACAATTTTCTAACTTACAAAAAAAATAGAATTGTGCTAGGTGCTTACCATTTTGAGCAAGTAACAGTTAAACCCTGTTGAAATGTCTCTTCAAAGGCAATTTTATTGTGTGATTCAGACAGAGTATACATCTAGTGCTCTTACAAATGGATAAGATTATTGCAAACTGCTGCCATATAGTGCTCCAGACATGGGCCGGCTCCTAAGCTTACATCCCTGCTTTTCAACAAATGATACCAAGAGAACAAATAAAAAATTATAATAGAAGCAAATTAGAAAGTTGCTGAAATGACACATTCATTCTTCCTTCTTTAAGGATCTTATTTCCATTGATGAGAGGTGCTGTAAGGGAATGCTAGAATTTATTTCACCCATAGCAACTTTAACATTTACAACGAATAGTCATAGCACGAATGAAAAAAAATATATATATATATAATATAAAAAAGAAGCCAGCAGCATTTAATTCAATTGCATAATCAGGCTCGCTGTGATTAGACATCTCGCCCATGTCCCTTTTTAAAAAAAACAGATGCAGAAGAGGATGGAGAGGAAGGGAAGTAAAGTTTTGGGCAATTACATTTTTAATATGCTTTATTTTTTACAGGCAGGCAACATTAATAAGAACGTTGACTTGCCCTTTAAGACTCAGCTGTCAATGACAATTCTTATCCCTGTAATAAGCTTAAATCATTGTATTGTATTTGTCATTTGGGAAAACAGTAAATGGTTAGCGCTTCCTTTCTTTCTATGTCATTCCTCTTTTGTTCTTTGTAAAACCTGAGAATAGAGAGCATCTCTGATTAGTCTGATATGCATCTTACAAAGGAAAAGAGACAAATTACTGAAAACGTTTTGAAGAAAGAACAATAATATATATTTAAGAAAAAAAAGAGCATGTCAAGGGTTATATCCATTTGTAAGATCTAATAGGTATTCTGAATTTTATATTTTTAAATAATAGATAGAAAGAAGACACTTATGAATAAAATACATTTGACTTTTTTGGCCTCTTCTAGTTTATGCTACTAGGAAAACTGCAGAATGACTTTGCCTCACATAAAGAGGCTTCTTTCTATTGTCCTGTTAGCTAACTTGTGGAGTTGGCATATTGGGTATACACATGCCCTGATAGACATCGAGTCTGGGACCCTTAAGTTTATCAAGGAAAATACATATATTAGTGAGGGTTCTGGTTTAGGACTAGCTAGGGCTTTATTGTTCAGCCTATTTTTAAAAGTAGACTTAAGTCAGAATTAAACATTTCATGATTCAGATAGAACACACAGTTTTACACAGCTTTCCATTTCACTTTTATTATCAAAATTTGCACAATCTTTTTTATGCACACTACTCCACTACTCCTGCTGAGCATTTGCAAGAATTGACTGTGTATACTTTATGTATAGATGTTACGGGTAAAGTCAGAAATTGGATAATCCTAGGATTACCCAGTGGCTGTGGGTAAAGCTCAAAATACGATCATACTTTGGGCTTTACCCGGGTAATCCTAAGATTAACCAAAGGCTTCTGGATAAAGCTAATAAAATCATACATTTGTCTTTACCCGAGTAATGCTAGGCAAACACACCAAGAGTAAATTAAACATTTTCATTTTGGATTACACAAACACTTATGTTTTGTACAATGTTTTTGTTACAACAGGAAAATAAACATTTTTATATTTCATATGTGGATTTTTCAACAGGAAATTAAACATTTTTACAAAAACAACATGAAACTTTTTTATTCATGAAACATTTTTATTTTTCAAAATTAAACATTTTTATTTTTCATAAGTGGATTTTTCATGTTTTCTACCATTTTTTTTTACAACAACAGGAAATTAAACATTTTTGTGTTATTGTGTTCTTGGACAGACCCGGCTGTCTGTCTCACACACAGAGAAACTTTAAAAGCACGTGGTGGGGTGTGGGAACCTATGGTTAGGTTCCCAGAGGTGGTTGCAGCTCCCAATGCTCTCATTAGAAGAGAACTCTCTGGAGCGTATCTGCCATCGGCCATTAATGCATTATCTGATTGGTCCATGTCTCAGTGAGGTCACTGCATGCACAACCAATCAGATAAGATCATACATTAACGGCCAAGGGCAGATAAGTTTCAGAGAGTTCTGTTCTAATCAGAGCCTCGAGCGCCACAACCACCTCCAGGAGCCTAATCATGGGTCCCAGCCCCCACAACGTGCTTTTAAAGGTTCTCGGACAGACCGGACTGTTATCCGACGGATATTTGTCTGTCATATTATTATCTGTCGCACACGCATTCTGTCCGAGAACTAATTATGACTTTACTGTCCCTTTAAGGTTTCAGATAGAGAACACAATTTTAAAAAAGTTTAAATTTACTTTTATTAAAAAAATGAACTTTGTTCTCATAATATTCTTTGTTGAAGAGATACCTAGGTAAGTAGTGTGCAATTGTCTGGAGCACTACATGGCAACAAAAGTGCTGTCTTTTAGGCTATTGTGATTGTATAACATTCTTGCAAAACTGCTGCCATATAGTTCTCCAGACAAGTGCACGCTCCTGAGCTTACTGTCCTACTTTTCAACAAGGGATACCAGGAGAACAAAGACAATTTGTTGATATAAGTAAATTGGAAAGTTGTTTTAATATGACATTCTGTATATGAATCATGAAAAAAATGAGTTTCATAAAGTTTAATAAAATAATCACTTTACTACGGAAAACGTGAAAAACGTGCAAAAAAAATAACACTTTTCACTGCGTGATATTTTTTACTTTTCTTCCAAATCCCCAAGACTTATACCGTTGGAAAGGTTAGGCGATCACCTTTCCAACGGTGGGTCTTGGGGGTCTGTAGCTGCTTAGATGCCTGAGATACATGCTTCTAAGCAGCATGCCCTATATCCCTATATTGTTTAAATAAAGTTGATCAGTGACGTCATCACGTCATTGCGAGTGACGTCACAGCATGAAACGTTAAGACCCAGCAATGCCTCTCACGATTCAGGCCAGATCGTCGGGGTGGGAGTAGGTGGGAGCCCCCAGATTGCCCTCAAGGTGGGTGAGTGCTAGCGACGACTCTGAGCCGTTGTTAGCACCTGACTGAGAAAATTTGCGACGGCTCAGAGCTGTCAGCATTCAAAGGACAGTCTACACTAAAATTGTTATTGTTTAAAAAGATAGATAATGCCTTTACTACCCATTCCCCAGCTGTGCACAACCAACATTGATATAGTAATATACTTTATAACCTTTAAACCTCTAAATTTCTGCCTGTTGCTAAGCTATTATAGACATCCTCTTATCACATGCTTTTGTATTTGCTTTTCACAACAGGAGACTGCTAGTTCATGTGGGCAATATAGATAACATTGTGTCCACGCCCAAGGAGTTATTTAAGATTTACCACAACACAGTACTAATGCAAGTCAATAGATATTAAATAAAAAGTCATCAGGGGGCTGTCAGAAGATGCTTAGATACAAGGTAATCACATCAAGAGTAAAACGTTTATTAATATAACTGTGTTGGTTATGCAAAACTGGGGAATGGGTAATAAAGGGATTATCTATCTTTTCAAACAATAAAAATTATATTGTAGACTGTCCCTTTAAGTGCACATTCAGTGGGCAAAGGCATTTAAATCTAATAGACCTTTGCTTGCCTGTAATATCCTTATATCAACCTCCCAATATTTCAAAGATAATTGCCCCTCATCATTATGTTCTTAATTCCATTATGGCTTGATTTTATGTACATTCTGTGCATTATATGATCATGGCCAATTAGGCATCTAAAACAGCACTTTTGTGAGGTAGCCAATAGCATGTCCAAATGGTAACAATGTGTACTTTTTACCCTGTCTCCCATTAGGGACAGAGAAATCAACTCAATCCTTAAAGGGACACTGAACCCAATTTTTTTCTTTTGTGATTCAGATAGAGCATGCAATTTTAAGCAACTTTCTCATTTACTCATATTATCATTTTTTCTTCATTCTCTTGCTATGTTTATTTGAAAAAGAAGGCATCTAAGGTTTTTTTGGGTTCAGAACTGTGGACAGCACTTTTTTTATTGGTGGATGAATTTATCCACCAATCAGCAAGAAGAACCCAGGTTGTTCACCAAAAATGGGCCGGCATCTAAACTTACATTCTTGCATTTCAAATAAAGATACCAAGAGAATGAAGAAAAATTGATAATATAAGTAAATTAGAAAGTTGCTTAAAATGGCATGCTCTATTTGAATCATGAATGAAAAAAATTGGGTTCAGTGTCCCTTTAACCCTATCAGCTACTTCCAAAAGTTAATAAGGTCATACTCTGAGTTGAGTCCTTTTGGGACTTTCGTGTGTAGCTTAAAAATACCATAGGCCTTACCTTGACTCCTGCCCCCCTCCTTCCTTCAGATTTTGAAAGTCTATCATAGATGCTTGTTCCCAGGTGGATATGATCAGTAGTTGATTTGTCACAGTGTAAGCAATTAGGAATAATAATTTAAAGCACATGAGCTTGAGTTAAATTTAATTCAATTTATTAAATTTATTAATAAAATATATCAACATAGTAAAAGATTGGAGTTAGTAAGTAAAAATTTTTATTGAGGTTTTCAAAAGTAATAACAAAAATTAAATAGTACAACTTCTCTCTGTCTTAGTTTAACATACAATGAGTTCTTCAAGCTTCCCCTATCATTACAGACATTAAAGGAACAATTACATATAGAGAGGCAGCCTGTATTGAACCGCCTAGTACAAACATTTGGTTAATCCAAAATACAAGTCAATAACTTAGACTAAACAGCAACACCAAATACATCTCTATTGCAATTTGCATATAAATCTGTGTATATATTGAAAAATATGTCCCATATAGGAGAACGAGGTGTATCATAAAATGACAGATTGAAAAATTAAATATATTTACATACTATATATACAATATTTAAAATAAACCGTAGTTACTCTTCTGGTGAGTAAAGGTCCCAAACTATATTGTATATCTAAATATCTCTTGATATTGCAGAAACAGTGCTAGAGCGCTTAACATGATAGTGATCCACTCTCTTCATATAATTATTTTGTAATGAGGGCTTATACAATAAAACTTTCCAAACCTTTGTAGTTTAGATATTCCCCCTGAGTTTCCACTTAGTTTCCAGTAATACCATATCTTATGGAAAGATTCAGTCTAATCCTGTATCCAGGCTATTTGTTCTGACATTAAATAGATATGTTTGTTTAGCTAGAACGTCAGACCATACAGGCACCCCCAGCTTCCAATATCTAGCAATACACAATCTGGTGGCTGTGCATATAAGTCTGATAAATGTATTTATATAAGAATTATATTTCTTAATACGTGCATTGAATAAAGCCTGTTCTACCTTAAGAGCCACTGTGTCGTCTAAGAGCATTTACATATAGCTAATAACGAGTCCTTTTTCACTTCCACTCCATGGAACAAATAACTTGCCATAGAATAAGAGTAATAGGGCATGGAATGAGGAATCCTTATGTATATATGTCCCCAGGACATACTTGAAAACGAGAGAAATCTCAATGTATCCTTCCTGGTAAAATATTTTATAAATAAATAAATAAATATAGAGCTTGGTAAGGGAATAGTTAATATGGGCTGTGTCCAAAGCAACCAATAGGATTGCTTTTACTTATTAATATGAGAGAGTCTGATTTTTATCCACAACAGCTATGAGTACAACATTCCTACTGAAACAGTTAGCTGTGTTTAACCCAGGTTGACAATCATTGGTAACCTACCGCTGTCAGTTTCAATTTGCTATGAATTGTTTCTCAATAAAATGGACTGTTAATTCAAATATCCGGCTCCAGTGCTCCTTGGCTTGTGAAAGCTAAATTTGTTCCCAGTTCACTAATAATACTGGCAATAAAAAGAAGGATTGATATTTAATATTAATAGGCAAGTAACAATTATGCATACAAGCTTTATTAATGAATATTTAAATATAGTAACTGTAAATTTTCAGGGGGGTTGTTTCATATTATAAATTATCATACAGGAAAGAGCTTCATATCTTAAAGGGATATATAAGCCAAAATTAAACTTTCATGATTTAGATAGAGCATACAATTAAAGCAACTTCCAATTTATTTCTAATGTCAAATTTACATATTTCTCTTTGTACCCTACTGAGGTAAGTTCATGAGTAGTGCATGCTCCTGAGCCTACCTGAATTTGATCTTATGGAAAGGGACTAAGGGTCAACTAAGGATGCGAAGAGAAAGAATTACATTTGATAAAATAAGTAAATTGGAAAGATTTTTTTAAATAAAATGTTCTATCTGAATCATAAACATTTCATTTTGATTTCCATGCCCGTTTAATTGGTGCTCAAAACACTTGGGTCCTATCCAATTTTATATTGTATTACTGCATAAAATACCCATTGTTTTTTTTAGCTTCATCAAGAGGGGGAATCACCAGAACATAATCAGAGATACCATTTTTGCCTTGTCATCTGGCCAAGGTAAATGCGGAGTGGCAGTAATCCGGACAAGCGGTTCTGCAAGTAGAGATGCTCTGAGACATTTAACCAGGCGTCAGAAACTGCCTCTTCCAAGGACAGCCGCCCTGACATCACTCCATTGCCCTAAATCTGGGGAGCTGCTAGACAGAGCATTGGTCTTGTATTTTTTTGGTAAGATAAAATGATCAACCATAGAAAACAGTCAATAATGTTTCAAAATTGACATGACGTAGTTTAAAAAATTGAAAAACTATATAATGTGATATTGAAATTGTGTAAACGAAATGGTCCTCTAAACTATCAGCACTTGTATCTCCATCTCTTGCTTTCTCCTGTTAAGTGTAGTCAGTCCACGGGTCATCCATTACTTATGGGATTATATCTCCTCCCTAACAGGAAGTGCAAGAGGATCACCCAAGCAGAGCTGCTATATAGCTCCTCCCCTCTACGTCATACCCAGTCATTCTCTTGCACCTAACTAATAGATAGGACGTGTGAGAGGACTGTGGTTGTTAAACTTAGTTTTTATTTCTTCAATCAAAAGTTTGTTATTTTAAACAGCACCGGAGTGTGTTGTTTTTTCTCAGGCAGCATTAGAAGAAGAATCTACCTGAGTTTGTGTATGATCTTAGCGGTCGTAACTAAGATCCACTTGCTGTTCTCGGCCATTCTGAGGAGTGAGGTAACTTCAGAACAGGGGACAGCAGGCAGGGTTCACCTGCAAGGAGGTATGTTGCAGTATATTATTTTCTAAGGAATGGCATTGACTGAGAAAATACTGCTAATACCGATGTAATGTAAGTGCAGCCTTAAATGCAGTAGTAGCGACTAGTATCAGGCTGATATGTATGTATGTTTACACTGAGGTATTTCTGGGGAATGGAACTTCACTAAGAAAATACTGTATACATTTAAGTTATATTTGAGCCTCCACTGCAGTGAAAGCGACTAGCAGCAGGCTTATTAATAACATTTCATAATTTTATTTTCAAAACGTTTACTGGCATGTTAATCGTTTTTTTCTGAGGTACTTGGTGATAAAACTTTATGGGCATGATTTTTACCACATGGCTGTCTTTTGTTATGAATAAAATCAGTTTACTGAGCTTCCCCACTGTTGTATTATGAGTGGGAGGGGCCTATTTTAGCGCTTTATTGCGCAGTAAAAATTCAGTCACAGTCTTCCTATTTCTTCCTCCATGATCCAGGACGTCTCTACAGAGCCCAGGGGTCTCCAAAACTAGTTTTGAGGGAGGTAATCACTCACAGCAGACCTGTGAGAGTGTGTTTTGACTGTGATAAAAACGTTTATATTAAATTGTTATCCGTTTTTGGGTACTAAGGGGTTAATCATCCATTTGCTGGTGGGTGCAATCCTTTGCTAACTTAATGCATTTACTGTGAAAATTTGGTTGCTATAACTAATTTGGTTCATTGTTATTTCAACTGTGACAGTTTTTTGTGCTTCTTAAAGGCACAGTAACGTTTTTTATATTGCTTGTAAATTTATTTGAAAAGTATTTTCCAAGCTTACTAGTCTCATTGCTAGTTTGTTTAAACATGTCTGACACAGATGAATCTCTTTGTTCAAGATGTTTAAAGGCCAATGTGGAGCCCAATAGAAATTTGTGTACTAATTGCATTGATGCTACTTTAAATAAGAGCCAATCTGTACATGTAAAGAAAATTTCACCAGACGAGGGGGAAGTTATGCCGACTAACTCTCCTCACGTGTCAGTACCTTCGCCTCCCGCTCAGGAGGTGCGTGATATTGTGGCGCCAAGTACATCAGGGCGGCCCTTACATATCACTTTGCAAGACATGGCTAATGTTATGACTGAAGTACTATCTAAATTGCCAGAATTTAGGGGTAAACGCGATCACTCTGGGGTAAGAACAGAGTGCGCTGATAATAATAGAGCCATGTCTGATACTGCGTCACAATTTGCAGAACATGAGGACGGAGAGCTTCATTCTGTGGGTGACGGATCTGATCCAAGTAAACTGGACTCAGACATTTCAAATTTTAAATTTAAGCTTGAGAACCTCCGTGTATTACTAGGGGAGGTATTAGCGGCTCTGAATGATTGTAACACGTTTGCAATTCCAGAGAAATTATGTAGGCTGGATAGATACTATGCGGTACCGGTGTGTACTGATGTTTTTCCTATACCTAAGAGGCTTACAGAAATTATTAACAAGGAGTGGGATAGACCCGGTGTGCCTTTTTCACCCCCTCCTATATTTAGAAAAATGTTTCCAATAGACGCCACCACACGGGACTTATGGCAGACGGTCCCTAAGGTGGAGGGAGCAGTTTCTACTCTGGCTAAGCGCACCACTATCCGGGTGGAGGATAGCTGTGCTTTTTCAGATCCAATGGATAAAAAGTTAGAGGGTTACCTTAAGAAAATGTTTGTTCAACAAGGTTTTATATTACAACCCCTTGCATGCATTGCGCCTGTCACGGCTGCGGCGGCATTCTGGTTTGAGTCTCTGGAAGAGACCATTAGCTCAGCTCCATTGGATGAGATTATAGACAAGCTTAAAGTCCGTAAGCTAGCTAATTCATTTATTTCTGATGCCGTAGTACACTTAACTAAGCTTACGGCTAAGAACTCCGGATTCGCCATTCAAGCGCATAGAGCGCTGTGGCTTAAATCCTGGTCAGCCGATGTGACTTCTAAATCTAAATTGCTTAATATTCCTTTCAAAGGGCAGACATTATTCGGGCCCGGTTTGAAAGAAATTATCGCTGACATTACCGGAGGTAAGGGCCATGCCCTGCCTCAAGACAGGGCCAAACCAAGGGCTAAACAGTCTCATTTTCGTGCCTTTCGTAACTTCAAGGCAGGAGCAGCATCAATTTCCTCCGCTCCAAGACAGGAAGGAACTGTTGCTTGCTACAGACAGGGCTGGAAACCTAACCAGTCCTGGAACAAGGGCAAGCAGGCCAGAAAGCCTGCTGCTGCCCCTAAGACAGCATGAAGTGAGGGCCCCCGATCCGGAAACGGATCTAGTGGGGGGCAGACTTTCTCTCTTCGCCCAGGCTTGGGCAAGAGATGTCCAGGATCCCTGGGCGTTAGAGATCATATCTCAGGGATATCTTCTGGACTTCAAAGCTTCTCCTCCAAAAGGGAGATTTCATCTTTCAAGGTTGTCAGCAAACCAGATAAAGAAAGAGGCGTTTCTACGCTGTGTACAAGACCTTTTACTAATGGGAGTGATCCACCCAGTTCCGCGGTCGGAACACGGACAAGGGTTTTACTCAAATCTGTTTGTAGTTCCCAAAAAAGAGGGAACCTTCAGACCAATCTTGGACTTAAAGATCCTAAACAAATTCCTAAGAGTTCCATCGTTCAAAATGGAAACTATTCGGACCATCTTACCTATGATCCAAAAGGGTCAGTACATGACCACAGTGGATTTAAAGGATGCCTACCTTCACATACCGATTCACAAGGATCATTACCGGTATCTAAGGTTTGCCTTCCTAAACAGGCATTACCAGTTTGTAGCTCTTCCCTTCGGGTTAGCTACAGCTCCAAGAATCTTTACAAAGGTTCTGGGCTCTCTTCTGGCGGTACTAAGACCGCGAGGAATAGCGGTAGCTCCGTACCTAGACGACATTCTGATACAAGCGTCAAGTTTCCAAACTGCCAAGTCTCATACAGAGTTAGTTCTGGCATTTCTAAGGTCGCATGGGTGGAAGGTGAACGTAGAAAAGAGTTCTCTATTGCCACTCACAAGAGTTCCCTTCTTGGGGACTCTTATAGATTCTGTAGAAATGAAAATTTATCTGACAGAGGACAGGTTATCAAAACTTCTAAATGCTTGCCGTGTCCTTCATTCCATTCAACACCCGTCAGTGGCTCAATGCATGGAGGTAATCGGCTTAATGGTAGCGGCAATGGACATAGTACCTTTTGCACGCCTGCATCTCAGACCGCTGCAATTGTGCATGCTAAGTCAGTGGAATGGGGATTACTCAGATTTGTCCCCTATGCTAAATCTGGATCAAGAGACCAGAGATCCTCTTCTATGGTGGCTTTCTCGGCCACATCTGTCCAGGGGGATGCCCTTCAGCAGGCCAGATTGGACGATTGTAACAACAGACGCCAGCCTGCTAGGTTGGGGCGCTGTCTGGAATTCCCTGAAGGCTCAGGGATCATGGACTCAGGAGGAGAGACTCCTTCCAATAAACATTCTGGAATTAAGAGCAGTTTTCAATGCCCTTCTGGCTTGGCCTCAGTTAGCAACTCTGAGGTTCATCAGGTTTCAGTCGGACAACATCACGACTGTGGCTTACATCAACCATCAGGGAGGGACAAGGAGTTCCCTAGCGATGATGGAAGTCTCAAAGATAATTCGCTGGGCAGAGTCTCACCCTTGCCACCTGTCAGCGATCCACATCCCAGGCGTGGAGAACTGGGAGGCGGATTTCCTAAGTCGCCAGACTTTTCATCCGGGGGAGTGGGAACTTCAGCATTGGGGCAAACCAGATCTGGATCTCATGGCGTCTCGCCAGAACGCCAAGCTTCCTTGTTACGGATCCAGGTCCAGGGACCCGGGAGCGGTACTGATAGATGCTCTGACAGCACCTTGGGTCTTCAACATGGCTTATGTGTTTCCACCCTTCCCGATGCTTCCTCGATTGATTGCCAGGATCAAACAGGAGAGAGCATCGATAATTCTAATAGTGCCTGCGTGGCCACGCAGGACCTGGTATGCAGATCTAGTGGACATGTCGTCCTGTCCACCTTGGTCTCTGCCTCTGAGACAGGACCTTCTGATTCAGGGTCCTTTCAAACATCCAAATCTAATTTCTCTGAGGCTGACTGCATGGAGATTGAACGCTTGATTCTATCAAAGCGGGGATTCTCGGAGTCAGTGATTGATACCTTAATACAGGCTAGGAAACCTGTTACCAGGAAAATTTACCATAAAATATGGCGTAAATACTTACATTGGTGCGAATCCAAGTGTTACTCATGGAGTAAGGTTAGGATTCCTAGGATATTGTCTTTTCTACAAGAAGGTTTAGAAAAGGGTTTATCTGCTAGTTCGTTAAAGGGACAGATCTCAGCTCTGTCTATCCTTTTACACAAACGTCTGTCAGAAGTTCCAGACGTTCAGGCTTTTTGTCAGGCTTTGGCTAGGATTAAGCCTGTGTTTAAGACTGTTGCTCCGCCGTGGAGCTTAAACTTAGTTCTTAACGTTCTGCAAGGTGTTCCGTTTGAACCCCTTCATTCCATTGATATCAAGCTGTTATCTTGGAAAGTTCTGTTTTTAATGGCTATTTCCTCGGCTCGAAGAGTCTCTGAGTTATCGGCCTTACATTGTGATTCTCCTTATCTGATTTTTCATTCAGACAAGGTAGTTCTGCGTACTAAACCTGGGTTCTTACCTAAGGTAGTCACTAACAGGAATATCAATCAAGAGATTGTTGTTCCATCATTGTGCCCTAACCCTTCTTCAAAGAAGGAACGACTTCTGCACAATCTAGACGTCGTCCGTGCCCTGAAATTTTATTTGCAGGCAACTAAGGATCTTCTTCCCTGTTTGTCGTTTATTCTGGACAAAGGAGAGGTCAAAAAGCTTCGGCTACCTCTCTCTCTTTTTGGCTTCGTAGCATAATACGTTTAGCATATGAGACTGCTGGACAGCAGCCTCCTGAAAGGATTACAGCTCATTCTACTAGAGCTGTGGCTTCCACTTGGGCCTTTAAGAATGAGGCCTCTGTTGAACAGATTTGCAAGGCTGCAACTTGGTCTTCACTTCATACTTTTTCAAAATTTTACAAATTTGACACTTTTGCTTCTTCAGAGGCTGTTTTTGGGAGAAAGGTTCTACAGGCAGTGGTTCCTTCCGTGTAAAGATCCTGCCTTTCCCTCCCGTCATCCGTGTACTTTTAGCTTTGGTATTGGTATCCCATAAGTAATGGATGACCCGTGGACTGACTACACTTAACAGGAGAAAACATAATTTATGCTTACCTGATAAATTCCTTTCTCCTGTAGTGTAGTCAGTCCACGGCCCGCCCTGTTGTTTACGGCAGGTCTAAAATTTTTTATCTTAAACTCCAGTCACCACTGCACCCTATAGTTTCTCCTTTCTCGTTTGGTGTTCGGTCGAATGACTGGGTATGACGTAGAGGGGAGGAGCTATATAGCAGCTCTGCTTGGGTGATCCTCTTGCACTTCCTGTTAGGGAGGAGATATAATCCCATAAGTAATGGATGACCCGTGGACTGACTACACTACAGGAGAAAGGAATTTATCAGGTAAGCATAAATTATGTTTTTTCTATTCAAATTGCAATGTGTGTGTATCTTCTTATGAACTCTTATTAGACATTCCTAGGAGTTCCAAGGGCTTGTTTTATTATTATTGCAGAGCATCTTCTAATAGGCAACATACCCATGAAGTAGTCATTTTCATTTGTCTTCTACAAGGGCTGTTTTTATTGTCTCATGTTTTTTTTTGTTTTACTTATGTGGCTTTCAGTAGCCATCACTCTAACTGGTCTTCGTTTACCATACAACGTGGCTGGTGAAATATAGATTATATTACAAGTTGTAAAGAGTAAAGCTATTTAAAAAAATAATCAGGATTTTACAAGTATGGGGCTACATTTAATTTTTTTATTTTTCAAGTATTGTGAATTAATGAAAAGTTATAAGGATAGTAGGCAAATAGCAGGGACTGTAGATTATTTAAAATACATAGTTCCTACTTAGGTGTGGACCCTCTGTTATTACCTCTGTATTTGTGATGTGGGGCAAGGTATAAATGGCAAACCGCTTGTAAGCTGCTAATAATCTTTTCACTTTGTGTCAGGTAATAACATGGTCTTGCCCCAGAATCTGTTTATCACACGGATATCAGACACATTATATCTCACTTTGTGTGATTTTTTTTTTTTTTTTAAGGTCCACATAGTTTCACAGGGGAGGATTGCTGTGAGTATCATGTCCATGGAGGCCCAGCTGTGATTAGAGGAGTGCTGCAAGCGTTGGGTGAGGTGCACCTATTTTGATTTCTCATGCTGCACATATACACTGGTTCTTTTTCCAGTCTATTAGAGTTTGTCTTGTGAAATCCAATCTACATTCATTCCAAAATTTCCTACAATCTGTCTGGGATTGGGAGGTCTATGCTGTGGGAGGGAGACTTGTGGACAGCACCAGCTGGTGTTCTGTGGAAATAGTGACCAGAGTGATGGAGTCACGGGTGTACAGTAGATGCAGTTGAATTGGTTGTTAGAAGAGTTGGAATGGATAGTGGGGAGAATCTAGATAACCCCTGTATTTATTTAATGAACTACGACATTTGCATTAAATTAGACTTTTAAATCATCCTGCTGGGGCATTTTAATTGAAGAAGACCTCACATTAATTACTTAAACAGGGACAATGTCCTGGTTTTCTGGGGCTTGGTCCACATCTGTCCAAGACACTCACTGATTCTATCTAGCCTTGCCCATGACATACCGACAATCCTGCCCATCTTATCCTAGTCCTGCTCCCAAGCTGCTGGTAGTCTACCATCCACAACTCCCATCACTTCCTGTCCTATGTTGGGAGGTTCTCTGAGGGAAAGCTTTGAAAGGGGCAGAGCTACCAAACCATGACAATCCCACAAAATGCATGATAGTTAAAAGAAAATATTTGGGTTTCATGCCATTTAGGCTGTGTACTAGTTTCATAGTTTAAAAGTGTGATATGAACTATAGTTTTTAACTTTGTGTGAACCATGAAACAGTTGAGTATATTAAAGAACATAAAACTCCAAAAATTATTTAAAAATTCAGATAAAGCATACAGGGCTAGATTACGAGTGGAACGCTAACAGTTACACATGGGTAAAAAGGGATATATGCGTGCATTGGGTTTTTGCTCGTATTAGAAGTTGAAAGTAAACACGATCGCATGTGATAAACAAATGTCACAAAACACATCAAAAATACATTGAAAAGTACAGTTACACTCATAATAACACTAATAAAAATTATTAAAACAAAATATTGCGCAAAAAAGTTATAAGGGCTCAAAGATATGAGATCTCAGATGTTGAGTGGAAGAATAAGGCGGCAAAGGGCTTTAACATTGAGATGCATACGTGTATATGTATGTATGTGTATGTATATATATATATATGTTTATATGTGTGTACATATGTATTTCTATATATATAAATATATATATATATATTTACAGACATACATATACATACATACATAAATACATATGTTTACACATATAGACATGCAGGCGTACCTCGGACATATTGCAGGTTTGGTAAATAAAAGTTATATTTACGGGGGG